>NC_142678.1:15650858-15793358 GCF_964200805.1 Pocillopora damicornis
AGTTGATGTTCAGTCTATTGGACCTGTTATAGCACTCCTGTAATCCCTGTTTTCCCAATTAAAAACTTTAGGGCTGAAGGAGTCATGTACTGTTAACATTTAGTGATAGAATGTAGTGACACAAATTCACCACTGCTTTCTAATGTCAGTCATATTTTAGTAATAATCTAATAACATGCAGTAACTGAAGGCACTAGGAATCTGTTATTTTCTAGACATCCACTATGTAAGACAATGGCTATGTTACTGCATTTTTATGCTATTTGACAGTGAAACTATAGAAACTTTTAGTAGCTATTTGTTGGAAAGAACACCAGTCACATGGAAGATGAAGACACTATAAACTTTAAGAAAATTAGTTTTGTGCAGCCTTTCTCCTATGGCTCAACTAGGGGTTGAATTGATCACTGCACAAAACCTTTCAATGTCTTTTATAATTACAAGTAGGTGTTCACTGTTTTCATATTAACACTGTTACAGTTATCATTTTCCTTAAAGCAATTACAAGTGTATTACTGTTAAGTTAAAAGGAAGTCAAAAACAGGCCTGCACAGACTTCCAATGTGGTTTTTGTGTTTTTGTCACAATATCAAAGCCTTCAAATTATAGCTTTCCTCTTACAGGCATGTCTTTTCGAGATTTACCCCTTTTGTAAGATATGATTAGTACTTTATAAAGGTCATTTGTGTCTTCTCTTAAATCAAGGAAAAATTACATAAATTCATTTCTTTGCAGTCATTTGTTATTCAACTGATTAAATGAATAAAATGCTGAGTTTTCTGTGAACTAAAAAAGGCAACAACAGCTAATTACAATGATTGCATGCTTTAAAAGCACTCATGTGGTGACTTCATTTGACAATTCATGTCACTTCACCTTTGCTTGATTGTATTACCGTAATTTCCGGCCGTTTACCCGCGGGTAATCTGTTGATTTTGCATTAAACGCGCGTCACTGTGGGTAATGAGTAGGTGCGAGTTATATGACAATTTTAAAATCTACTGGTAGTTGAATTGAAAAAAATTATCACCAACATGTGTTTCCAGCTCTCAAGTGAATTTTATTGTATTAAGAGTGCCACAAAGCGGTACGAAAACATGATGCCGACTCGAGTTTATTTCACGCATAATTAGTTGCGTGACGAACAAATTGCTAGCGGCACGCGTGAAAACAAAACCTTGATGGTGACAAAAATCATCCAAAGACATCCGGCGTATCAGTAACACTAGCTTGAGCTAAAGAGAATTTTCCCGTTTTAATGGACTTGTTAGGCCCACTAGAACCGGAGATATCGATTTTTTTCAGAAATCGCCGACAGTACTTTATAATTCTATTTTCAAAAATAGTTAAGTTGTTCTCCAATTCTCTTTTTTTGCGTCGCCACAAGTCAAAAATGATTTTTGGCCAGACTACCCCTGTGGATAGCAATCGAAAGTGTAAATTTCAAAGATTTTGTATATGTATATTTTGTAAAAGCATATCAGTGCGTAGTTTATACACCAATGAGGTCACGGATTGCCTCAAACCCGCGGGTATATCTCTAGCTTCCAATCCACCAACATCTTAAAAACAACGCAAATCCATGTGTTTGCTTAATCGCGCTCGTGTCAAAGATCAATTGCATGATTCTGAAAATTGACCAAGATTCCCTTTTGACTGTTCAAACTTCGTTCGTGCGAAGTTGTCCTGTAAACGTCGCGTAAACGTGATCGGTCGTAACGCTTGCGCACTTGCGTGACTAACAAGGTAAACAAAGGTGATTAGAAGGCGCTTTCTCGGTAATTTACGTTAAAATATCAGGTCATGAACTACGCACAGTGCGGAGAAGATTAAAATTAAAGAACAAAACTTGGCACTTTGGTCATAACAGACATATCGCGTTGCTTAAAAGGACACAAAAACAAGTTAAAATAGGTTACATTGTCTATATTTACAAAACAAAAGTCATGCACTCTGAGATAATTCTTGCAGTTTCTCCCGAGATTTTGTTCACGGAACCCGATGAACTAACCCTCCTTTCCGCAGATTTGTTTCCATCACTGATGATGTTACGCTTTTATGGACCACAACGGTTTTGAGCGACAAACTCGACATTTCCTTGCCACCATCAAAATCAACTTGACAAACCCGGCTTGACATATTGCGTGACGTGATTGAGCAAATTTTTCCCCTTGCCATATGGCGAGTTCTACTAATTGAAACCAAAATTAGTTCGTGCAACGAATTAGAATCGAAAGTTATTAAAATGGACTGAAGAATTTGACATTTTAATGAGAATTTTAACTTTTAAAAAGGTTTACTTGATTCATGGAAGGCAAAGATTGGAGTGGCTTTGGGTATTTCAGCCCTGATTTCTCTCCTGGAATGCCGGTGTCCCAGCGGATTTGGACCCCCTAGATTTGGACCCCCCGGTCCAAATCCGCTAGCGGATATGGACCCCCCTCCACGGATTTGGACCCCTCAACAAAACTGAGTGAAAACATCATCCTTAACGTTCTAGTAAAAATGGATGACACTTTACGTTCCAGAGCGTACTAAAGTATGTTTTCAATTCAAAACATGCGTATCGTTAATGCATACGAACTGGCATCACGTCGGATGTTTCTTTTGACCAAGGGGAAATGAGCAAGAATTTAGTTCAATGTCTGGAGAGAGGTCGTTTTTGAACCTTTTTTGCGATAGTCGAACACCGTTAGATTCAATAAGAAACAAACTTGTGAGACTAATTTATTTTGTCAATGCCCGAGTGTTGGGACGACATGGTACAGTGCGAGGGATTTAAGACTGCCTCGGAGGACGAGTGGCTCTGCATTGTCTGCAGATTGCCAGACTCTGGACGTCTTCGTAATTGTTAAGGTGTTATTTCGGATCCCTCAACAGTTAATAATCGTTAAAATTAGAAAATAAGATTGAGTTCGATGTAATAGTCTCCACTTTTGTTAAGACGTTGACATTAACGTTGATTTGCATCTGAGAATAAGCTGAGAGTTCCAATAGTTCAGAATAGCAACATTTTTACTTATCATAGGCTTTATGAACTACTTGTAATACGAGTAGTTTCTTCGTTCTTGTTCAAAAACTGTTTAATGTTATTATTTTAGAAAATCAGACTGAGTTATTTTTGTGACTGGACGCAAGTCTCCACTATTGTTATAACGTTTCGTACCAATGTTGATTCGCATCAGAAGAAGCAAAGATTTATTGTAACAATTTCAATAGTTCGAATGCAGTAGTTTGTTCACATCTAATTCTTGCGTATACTGTTCGACTCGCTATAATGAATGCGGTAGAATTGGAACGAAATGGCAGTTGTTGTTATTTTTTTACCTTTCTTGAGGAAATGTTGTGTTGTGATTGAAGTTGTAGTCGGATCACATGGGTAATATATTTGTAATTTCTCGAGAGTGAAGGCTATTATTTTACTAAAAATTGATTCGTAAGTGCCTATCTGGGCTATCTGCACTAGCAGACAAAACCAGAATTCTCTTGACAAAATCAAAGGAAAAATTGTGTTACGACGAGTTTTTGTGTTAATTTTTGTATCCGCTTAAAATTTCAAAAAATCCACTAGTTTCGCGACAAAAGAAAGTTAATGCCTTCCAGGCAAATTTTAGTGAGTTCAATAACGAGCTGGTGGCAGCTTTTACGACAAATGGCTTTGAAAACTCAGTCTCCTTTCACTGCCTCACATTCTTCATTTTGCTCTGGATGCTAAAAAATAATTTTACTACATTTCCAGTGTCCTCTCAGGTGTTCTGATGTTTAGAACATACCAATAACTGTTTTATTTTTTCCAAATCAGGGCTGAAATACCCAAAGCCACTCCAATCTTTGCTTTCCATGAATCAAGGAAACATTTTAAAAGATCAAATTCTCATTAAAATGTAAAATTCTTCGGTCCATTTTAATAACTTTCGATTCTAATTCGTTACATTAACTAATTTTGGTTCCAACCTGTAGAACCCGCAAAACAGGTCGTATGACAAAGAGAAAAGTTTGCACAATCACGTCACGCAATACATCAAGTTGGTTTTGTCCAATTGATTTTGATGGTCGCTGGGAAATGTCGAGTTTGTCGCTCAAAACCGTTGTGGTTCAAAAGAGCGTAACATCATTAATAACGGAAACAAATTTGCAGAAAGGAGGGCTAGTTCATCGGGTTCCGTGTACTAAATCTCGGGAGAAACTGCAAGAATTGTGTCAGAGTGTTCAGTGTGAATGGAAACACTATAACCCATTTTAACTTGTTTTTGTGTCGTTTTAAGCGACGCGATGTCTGTTATGACCAGTTGATCTTCTTTACACTGTGCGTAGTTCATGACCTGATATTTCAACGTAAATTATCGAGAAGACGCCTTCCTGATCACCTTTGTCTAATTTGTAAGCCACGCAAGCCGGCGCAAGCGTTACGGCCGATCACATTTACGCAACGTTTTAGGACAACTCGGCATCTATTCTCCATTCAGTTGCTATGAAAACCTAAAATCCTCAACGTAGAAGATAAACGAACGAAGTTTGAACGGTCAAAAGGAGATCTTGGTCAATTTTCAGAATCGTGCAAATGATCTTTGACACGAGCGCGATTAAGCAAACACATGGATTTGCGTTGTTTTTAAGATGTTGGTGGATGGAAGCTAGAGATATACCCGCGGGTTTGAGGCAATCCGTGACCTCATTGGTGTATAAACTACGCACTGATATGCTTTTTCAGTCCGATCAACGCCTGCATTTTGAGAATTCTTTCGTACAAAGTAGTGAATTTTTGATATGCAAATTAAGGTCGAAGAGAAGGGTCTCCTCTGATCACGCTGGTATGAAAAATATTTCAGCTGAAGTTTTCATATTTTGTCTGTGAACTAACTGAATACATCTTGTAATTTGTAGAAAGATAGAATTCCGTGCGCTACATTGTTGCAGTCGCTGCGCGCTGGACAAAATCTTTGAAATTTACACTTTCGATCGCTATCCACAGGGGTGGTCTGGCCAAAAATCATTTTCGACTTGTGGCGACGCAAAAAAAGAGAATTGGAGAACAACTAAACTATTTTTGAAACATGTGTCCTAGACCCTTTTCATGGGCAAAAAAGTAAAAGAAAAATTTTTTCCGACGGGAAGTCGAGAGAACCGCTCCTAGCGAGAGCGGCACTTAAGTAGGTTTTCTTTCGCCATCACAGCTGAAAAACAGCTTAAACAACGAAAACACTGTAAAAAGCACTGCTTTTTGGTTGTCGGTTTGGAAAAAGTGGTGTTTAGAGAAGGGAATTGCCAAGGAAATCGAAAATTACGAGCCGACCCAGCTTAACACTTTGCTCGAGCGATTCAACGCCGAAATTAAAAACAAACATGGTTAAACCTCGGAAACGACGATTCCATTTCATCGAAAGTGATTCGGACACAGACTGAACAATTCTTTGAACTGTTTAGCCCGACTTTGAACTTTCTTGCACCTTAAATATGGGAAGATATCATTGCATATTATTGTTTTGATCGTACGCGGTTGTTTTGACCAAACGCACGGTTTGAATAAGTTATTTTTTGCACTTGATGCGCGCGCTTTGCTTATGTTTAATTATGATAAGCAATCTCGTATTTTTCCATGTATATTATTAACACGTAATCACATGATTTTTCTCGTGCAATTTGGAATAAACAAGCACTTGTTAATTTTTTCAAAGACCGCAAATTGCACTCGCCCTACGGGCTCGTACAATTTTGTTAGTCTTTAAAAAAATTTACTCGTGCTTATTTATTGCACTCGAAATCATGTGATTACCTATACAAACAGAAGGCAGTCACTCTTAATTTGTTTACCTCATCATCCAGTCCCTAAACTTTTCGCTGAAGTGTTTTCACCTCTTTTGAAAGCTGAGAAAGGCTGGCTTTCTCTCGAGCGAACTCCTCCTGCAAGTTTTTCTTTGCCTTCGTGTATTGCCCGACAGCAAAGCGGTTATATTGCTTTCGCTTGAGAGGTATATCACTAGTGTTGAAGGTTCAGAAAGTAAGTCTTAATCATTTGAGTACCGGTCTCTTCGTGCCAGAGTCTGACACAAACCACTCATAAAAAAAGCAATATTTCTGAAAAAGTAAAGCGAAATCCCCAAAACGAAAAACATACGTTTCTTACCGAAGGTTTGTAGTTTCCATTTTCGCAGCATACTACTTTTAATTCATTCCGCGCTTTCCCAGACAGCAACGCGAGCTCTTTATCAATATCAATCAAAAGGGAATATCGGTGACTAGACTATTTGTTTACAAAACAAACAGCTGCAGTCATACGATGAGGACAACTGTATGTCTTGCAAATTTTTCCCTTTCTATATTTAGGAAAAATTTGCAAGACATACAGTTGTCCTCATCGTATGACTGCAGCTGTTTGTTTTGTAAACAAATAGTCTAGTCACCGATATTCCCTTTTATTAAATTATTGATTACTTTAATAGCAATCATTCATTCTACATAATTAATTTTTATTTCTTACCTATTACTCATTACTTATACATGTAAATTATGTCAATTTTTTATGGCACATTTGCATTTAAACGAGCTATTCGCTCATATGCGATATGTGGTTAAATAAAGTTACTTACTTACTTACTTACTTACTTATACACCGTTCCAAACTAGTTCCCAGGGCTATCAGTTATGACAACAGCCAGACCACCATCGGCGACATAGCACGACCAAAAATTGCCGACAGCTGACCCTTGGTATTTAGATACTCGAGTAGAACTGACAATACTTGCATATCGGAGCTTTAGGAACTTTGTGACGAATTCTTCCACGAGCATTTAACGCCAACATTACCCGCTTTTGCGATCGTTTGCTGGTTTATATTTGCTTCCGGGTCAGCATAAAACTGAGCGAGAAAGCATGACGACCCGTCGATTCTTCCGCTTCATTGTCTTCGTAAAAGTTAATTTCTGCTTTCGATTTCGAAAAAGATTGAAGGTCATACTCTCCGCTTTAATGCTCTGTTCAATCTGCTTTTATATCTTCAGTACGTTGTACCATTCACAAACGTATGACGCTGTTCATGTTGCGGTAAAAAATGATGCAGTGACCGCTACAAACGGCACACCACCTGTCATCGCAGCTGTGGGTGCTCTAAATATTCACGTATGGCGAGAGGTTTGTGGCTCAAGCATCCAAAATCTGCGTCAACATTTGCTTTTTCCGCATTACCCTGACGAAATGTTCATGAAGCTCAATATGCTTAGGTTTCAAATTATCGACAATACCATCGATTATGGCCAACGGATTTTTGGCTTCCTCCATCCTCCTCACAGCGACGAGTACAACTTCGCCATAGCCTCTGATGACGAGTCAGAGTTATGGCTCAGTCCTAACGATGATCCGAAGGAGAAACAGTTAATTGCGCGTGTTTTTAAAGAAGGAGTAAGTGCGTGGACGGAAAAGGATGAACTTCGTAAATATCCCGGACAAATCTCAGAACATCTAATGCTCTCTGGAGACAGAAAATACTACATAGAAGTTGTGCATAAGCAAGGAGTTGCTCTTGGCTTTGTACAAGTTTATTGGAAGCGTCGCAATGATACCAATTTCTACCTTATCAGTTCAGAGTACTTATCGTCCCATGCAAACGATGTTATGATTACCAAAGCAAAAGATGTTTTGCATAGTTTGCTTTCAGAGAGCTATCGTCAAGATCTTGACCTGAAATCTAAATTAACAGATCATAAACGCTTACAATTTCAATCACTTCCGTTGCTCCCAAAAGATAGTTATCTTCCCTTGTGTGATTTCCAGTCCGGCTCTTTGTCAAACGGAGGAAAAGTTTATCGTTATCAAGGCCGCAAAGTGGTGCAGTTATCCAGCGTCTACCCTACTGATGATAGCAGTGCACTGACTGATAAAAATTTGCGGAACTGGCCTAACAAAATTGCTGACAGGGAAACAATTCATGCAGTCACGGAAGAGATAATTACGTCGCTAAACCACAAAACCTCAAAGTAAGTTGACCTAAAAATTAAACTATCAACAATATGGCAAATGCCAAAACATTCGTGAACTAATGCGAATGCGCTACGTAACGATTAAAGTCTATTAGGAAGAAAAACGGTATAAAAATGGGCCACGATTCGCACGGATTGCAAATGACGAACAGCACTCACAAAGACCCACAAACCGTGACTAGCGTCTTTCAAAACTCATGCTTAGTGGAATGCAATCATGATTATCGTCATTCTTCTGCTATTAATCATGTTTGTAGACCATTACTATGATACGCTATGCTGAAATGTCAGCAAAGTAATATATTTTGCTGGGTAACCATTCGGGCTGAGTTTGGAACTAATGCTTTAAGGCCAGAGCCAATCACATGTATCAAAGAGGTGTGTGTATGTCATTCATTAACTGGCTTAATTTCGATTTCCCAAGTTACTCCCTCCATCTTGGGAGAGGAAAAAAATTCTTGGAAACCAAGGTTGTTTTAGAGATACACATTACATCCAATGACGTCCATTACACTATCAAACTGATATCATTCTTTGATCTACTTCCAGGAAATATTTTCTGAAGAGAATTCACAAGGTTTTAAACATCCCAGATCCAGTTCATGGCGATCTTTATTCTGTAGATCTTGAGCTCGGTTTACAAGACGTCAATCAATCATTTCGTTTATCAGAGCATGTGTTTGGTAAGGATGCCAACCACAACTTGTGTTTTCCTCGAGGTATGAGCTGGAACAATAAAGCTAAGGTGTATTTTATTCTCTCTGTCAAGGAACAAGGAAGATGGGTGTATCATTTTATTAACGAAATCACAATAGCCAGCTCTTTAACGGGCGATACGAACTTTCATGTCATTGTTGTTGACTTTGAAAGCGAGGATATTGACATGACAAAGGCATTTAACACCACTCTTCTTCAAAACAAACACACGATTATTCCATTAAAAGGGAAATTTTACAAGACGCTGGCTTTGAACAAAGCTGTTGAGCATATTCCAAGTATACATGACATTTTGTTTCTGTTTGATCTCCATATCGACGTTCCGCAGGACATATTGGACAGCGTTCGTAAGGTGAGTTTGATTTGAGTAATGATTATTTACTCGTTAATCTATATATTTGCTTAGTATTTATGTTATAGATCAATCTCGCGAGCTTTATTGTGTCGTGCGGATATCCATTGGTGTGCTATGAACTGACACTAGTAAACCTTTATACAGGTGCTTGCCTTTAGATTGGTTGTGCCATTTGATGCTTGATTACAAGTAGTCCCTGCTATTCAGCGAAGTCCGTCACGCGAGTAAAAAAAATTAGTTAGAGCGCCCGAGAGAACCCTAGGAGTTCGTGGGCCTCACTCCAAGGTTCCGCGTGGCGCGCTATCGTATTGTGCGCCGATGTTTTAACTCGCGCGACGGACGTCGCCGAAAGGGAGGGACTGCTCTAGTCTATCTGATGTAAGCACATTTCACCAATCTTTTTTTATTTACATTGATTTAATCATAATTTGTTTCTACGGTCCTCATTTCTAGCTTTCATAATAATTCTTTGTCTTGCAGAACACCGTCGAAGGACATCTTGTTTACGCTCCCATTGTAGGCCGGTTACATTGTGGCAGTACGTATGTAGATCATAAAGGTTATTGGGAAATAGAAGGATTTGGCTTAATGAGCATTTATAAATCAGACTGGGTGAGGTTCAGAGGTAAAAAAAAACATCAGTTTTCAGTTGACGCTTCTTTAAAAAATACTGATTATAATTTCATCAGTTCCTAGAACTGACATGCAATATGCACAATTTAACTACTCGATTTTCATTCAGTTGCATAGCAAAAAATACAACTACCTTAAACTTAGCTCTAAAAAAAATTGAAAGTCAGTAATCTCTAAAAGGTTACATTTAAAATTGTGAATATCTGTAGTTAACGGAAATTTTTTTTTCCAATAGTAAACTGAAACCTCCTAAATCTTATGTAGGCATATGTATTCTCTATAGGAATGAACACCGAGGACTACAAATACAAATGGGGTGGAGAGGACTGGGACTTACTCGACCGTGTTATCAATGCTGAGTTAAAAGTTGTTCGAATAAAGCACCCGGGTCTATACCATCATTATCATACAAAACACAAAATTTGGAATTAACATACGCCGTGCAAGTTACTCCAATAACTAACTCCCGTTCTGTCAACCCTTATGAAAGCACATGTTCAATATGCTTGAAAGCGTGCCGTGCGGGAGCCAAGGTAACTGGGTCTACTACACGAGATCGAAGCTTGCCAGGGGACTCCCCAGAGTAAGAAAGAAAACAATGGTAGGAGGCCCTTTTTTCCTTTGAACCGCATCTAGGAGGAGCACCGATGGTGTCGCTGTGAGTCAAGAAGTAAAAATCCAAACAACATAAAAACTATGCCAAATGGTAGGGCATCCGGCTTTTCACTAAAATGATATTCAGGATGTAGATTATAAAGAGATACTTGGAATGTTTATGTCTTATTTGGACCATTTGAGGGCTACCAACACAGAACTGAAGTTATCTCTACCAAAACAAAGTCCTTGTAAAACTCCATATTTTAGTTATTGACTCTTCCGTTAACCTGACTCAATTGCATTGTGATCAGCTAGTTTTTGTCATCCGATAATACAACTTCAAGGGTAACTTCACTTAATAGGTTGCAAATATTTTTTAGTACGATTCTTAA
The DNA here is from genome assembly GCF_964200805.1 of Pocillopora damicornis. Taxonomy (NCBI): domain Eukaryota; kingdom Metazoa; phylum Cnidaria; class Anthozoa; order Scleractinia; family Pocilloporidae; genus Pocillopora; species Pocillopora damicornis. Next base: position 15,661,526 of record NC_142678.1, read on the forward strand.
CGATGTAATTGCAATAATGTGAACTAAACACACAAACTACTTTTCCAAAAAATATACTGTATTTGTAGGATGAGGTTAGGGTTGGTTTTCTTTAACAATCAGTACCTTCGTTCTGGCAAAGAACGACACCAAGAAGGAGTAAGAATCCAACCGACATAAAAGCTATGCCAAATGGTAGGGCATGCGGTTTGTTACTGAAAGAACCAGGATCATCAGGAGTAGTAGGTGCAGAGTAATCAGGAGTCAGGAAATACCCTATGAGGCTTAAGCCTCCCAAAAAAATACAAAGGAGCCCAAAGAGAACACTTGGTGTTATACGTTGTTTCTTTCGTTCGTTGTCGTGGCTCTGCATCTTGACCTCGAAATTAAATCTGTTGAGATGAAAAGCTCTTATCAGTCCTGCTATATGATATCATTGCTGCTGACAAGGGATGTCAGAGAGTTCGTACAACAAATGTGGATCTTGGTCAATTCTAGCTAAGAGAAAAACATTTGCGAAACCGTCGGATTCCGCGCACCGATGAAATCCGAAAGTTTGAGATTCGACTCCGCCTGGAGAATCAGAACTTATCATTCGTCCCACGCTCATGACAAGACAAAAGATATCACTTTCTCTACATCTTTACCGTTCTCAAAATCTATTATCTCTCTTATTCTATTTACACATAATTTTACCCACTTTCAAACACCACATTTGAGCGCAAAGATCGCTGCTTCTGAATGTGTAAGCTTCCTTTCTCGCGTCAATGGTATTTAATTTGTCGATTGACACCTAAATCCCAGCAAGTTACTGTGACCGTTTGCTGATGCTCATTTAAAATCCTGAATGGAAAGAGGCGTCAAAAATTGAAAGTAAATCGCCTTTATATTAGCCTACAATGCAGGCGTCTTGTTGGGGCGAGTTAACGTTACAAGCTCACGATCGTTTATTTGAGGTGAGGACCGGGGAAAAGTGAGGACTTATATTGCCCTACCCGTCCAATGTTTTGACCGTCGTTCACCCCCTAGGACAATTTTAATTCTCTCCCATTCTTTCCCTGCACTCGCTCTCACACTCACTCGCCAAACTTACGCCATATCAACGAGCCACTTATTCTGTTGCATGAAGAAAAAAGCGATCACTCCTTACCTTCAGCTAAACAGTGCGGGTATTACAAATCAACAATTAGATCAGGAGCTGTTCAGTTGCAGTTTCTTTCTCTCTGTTCAAAGTTACAGGCTGGGAAAAAAAGAATAAACGAATAAATGATTAAATAAATGAACTAAGCCAGGATAAAAGTAAAATAATTCCCTTTTACTGTTCCCCCTGAATTTTGCGAATGCTTGGGTAGAACGCAGCTATGAAAATGATAACGGTCGAAGAAGAAGCGTTGTAAAAGCTTTTAAGTTTTACTCAGAAATAAAGATTTGAAGAGACAAAAATTGCTGACTTCCTTCGCAATAAAAACTTGCAGATCAAGTTTCTCGGTCGGGGCGGAACGCAGAATCATGTGTCATCATTGGTGTTTAAAACTTGGGAGTCATGACTGATTATGAATTAAGAAAAGAAGTTTAAAAAATTAATCCTGAATACTTAAAAAAAAAAAAGATTGTTAATGAATCATAAATCGTTAGGCTAATAACGAATCTTGGAGGTCGATAAATGGTTCTCTTCCCAATTCTTGGGTTTAGTTAGAGATTGCCCGCCATCCGAAAACTGTCACGGGATGAAAAGCTAAAATTTAGGACAAAAATGACGTAAAACTGCTTCGAGTCAAAAGCTACAGTCAAAGAAGAACTAGACTTGTTTTTAAAAGCGAAATACGAACGAATTCTTACATATTGAATAATTATTTACTCTTAAGTAAACAAGTTTTAAAAAAATGTTTAAAACTTATCGTAACTGTGGGACCAGGTACAAAACAACACAAACACTTCAGTTACAGTACTAGCCAGAAAGACTTAGATCTCACCACGGTAGTGACGATAGGTGCCGAAATCTCACTCTAAGTTTACCTTGGTTTTTTTTATGAAACAATGACACTTTACCCCTGGAGGGAGGGGGGGGGGGGCTGTTAAATGAATTCAGGCTCATAAGACCTAACCATGTCAGGAGTCCACTATATATTTCGTTGGTTCATCAAAGTGCACTTTCTGTTAGTAGCAGTGGACTGGTAATAGAAAGCTACCTGTTTAAAAGAGTAGTAATGCATTTTCAGGATTTGGCATCGGTGAGGGCTCTCACTAGCTTAACCCTTAAACCCTCAAGATCTGATTTTTAATTATTTTTTAATTCTCCCCTCTGGCTGCTATACATTCCCCTTTAAACTGGCAACAAGAATATGGTGTCCAATCAAGATTAAAACTTCTGGTTGATAAGTTTGATAAGCTGGATAATGTATGAAAATGAAAGGAACACAATTTGGCTGGGGGGGGGGGGGGAGGGGGCGAAATTTCAACAAACCAATTATCAAAGTTCACATGCCCCAGGGTTTCACTAGGGAGGGAGGGATGTTAAAGCTTCAAATTGATAGATGCATTAAATCTTATTACTTTCTCATTTCTTCCATCACATTAAATTCAATTTGGTCATCATTATCCTCCATTGCTTTGTACTGTTTTATCGTCAATTTATAAGCATATCAAATATAACTTGAAACATTGTCTTGTCTATTGTTATTGTGCATATGGTTTAATTGTAGTACACCACAAGCCAGTGGAAGGACATGGCATGGCAAAGGAGTTGAGATAGTTCTCACTACTCAACATTTTTTTTTTTAAATTGAATAACAAGAGATACCATCTTGAGGTAACCCCAAGGAGCCTTGATTTTTCAAGCACTAATTTTGTTAAGCTATAGCCAAATACCTGATTAAAATTGTACAATAATATCATTATTTTCAATCTTTGTAGCCGTTTCCTCCAGATTTACTCAATAGAATATGGAAAATGGTTTGAAATTCAGTCAGATTTATCGGCTTATCGAGTCTTACTTGAGTTTAAGGCAATACCTTACCCCACCCCCGCTTAAAGAGTCACCTTGCTCGCTCTACCCGCGTAGAACAGTAAATGTGGTTCCATAGTAAACAGTTATTGAGGCAGTTGATCCGACGACCTTTCATTTTACTTTAACCTGAAGCATGTTTTTTACCTCTCTAGAGTTTTCTAGAAATAAAATAGACGTAATGGGCCTTTTGCTTACAAAGAAAGGTTATTAACAAACAAACAAACAACATACTTTATTGACTTTCCCCAAGGGGGCTTTTCGAAGACAATGTTATAAGAATAATCCTATTACAATTAAAAATCCTATTTACAATTAAAGATGTTTTAAAATCTGAATGTTCTAAAAGAAAATGAAAGCATACAAATATATAAAATTACAACTCTGTGTGTACACGGTGTTACCGCCTTGGATTGGTCGATTTTTGGTCGGGTCCAGCGAAATTGTTGTTTGTTTGTTTGTTACCGCCTTCCTCACTCAACGGACGTCAGCTCCTGACTACGAGATATCTTAGCAAGGTAACGCACATTTTGAGCTAATTTTTTCGGTTTCGTGCAACGACGGTTTTCTTCTTTTTTTTCCAATACAGAAACGTTCGGTTCAGAAGTGCTGTGGTTTCACGTATGGCAACAGATTGTGACGAGTATCGATTGTCAACTACGTACGTGTGCATTTTGTTATTTTGGAGAACTCAACATTGCTCTTGTTAGGAGGTGGAGACCTTCTGATTTCAAGCACTCATCTTTTGTATTAAATCGAGATCTTTGTTATTGGGGATATGCTTGAATGAGGTACTTGAAAACGTAAGAACTGAAAGGTAATTTACGACATAAACTACCAATATGAACGATTAGAAAAACTACACGTAACATATGCTACTGCGGTGCAATCATTCGTGTACAAGCTTACGCGGAAGTACTATTTTAGAATTGAATTAAATCACGCACAAACTTAATCCGAAAGCATACAAATAGAAGTTACATAAGCGAAATCATACCTCTTTTCTTCGGTTAAGATTTCTGATATTGTACAGTCTTATTTCAAGCAAGTTTCTTAGCTTCGATTTGGCGTCCGTGAACAACTAGGAATGTATGAAGAATACAGCTATTTCAATTTACGTTGTCGGATCAAAGCTTCAAGGGTACGGGATAAGACCGAAAGGCGGTATGGGTAGATTAGAATTAATTTTAGGCTTTCGGGGTTGTCGGCGCGAGATGGACATGGAGGCTGAAAATACAATTAGTATTGCCTTGCGCGTCTTAACAAAGAGCAACAAGAACAGATTAAGATCCCATATTCCCCTTCGGTCTTGTCTTGTAGGCTTGAGGCTTTGATCCGACAACGTAAATTGAAATAGCTGTATGCATGTGTAAAGGGTTAGCCCTTAAACTCCCATGAGTGACCAAGACAGAATTTCTCCTTACAATAATATCATTACAATACCAACCAGATACGTGACAAGAATAAAGAAAAATATCAATTGGGGGATAATTGATTAATTCAATACCAAATGTTCCAAACTAACATAACAAGATTTATATGGCAGACAGTAATGAGATCTTGGGAGTTAAAGGGTTAAAAACTTGACTCAAAACGGAAATAACGTAATTAACAATCATAGAATCATAGCTAATCATTACAATGCTGATAACATTTTTGGAATTTCGAGATTGATATCAAATGTAATTGTCCTAGAAAATGTCCATAGCCTCCTATGCGGGATCATTACAAATTCTAGACGGGTAGCAAAGTCTTGTATGGAAATACCATCATAATGTAGTCATCTTCTGATATACCTCCATCAAGCTCTTGGAGATAGTGGAAAACAAAAGGATATTTCAGATGTCGGATTTCGCTTCACTTTAGTTTATGATTGAGTTCAAATGTAACAAAGATTTTTTACTGATAGAAATTACCTGAAAGAAGCTTACTCTGCAGGAGCAGATATTTTTATTTCACAATTTTTTTGCGGCAAATTAATTTGACCACCTAGATGTTAGCAAGCATTTGTTAAGAATTTTTAACAGTTCAATCTCTGTGTGCTGGTTTTGACTTTGGATAGCTGGAATATTTTACCAGAAATGCATGCACAGGCGAAGAGGGGCAACCTTTAACCTTTCACTGTAACAAGTTGGTAGGATTTTACTGTGGGTTTGTCCCACTATTGAATTCCCAATACAGGTTATGGTTTGCCGTCATGGTGATTAACATTTTGAAAACAGAATTGAAATCATTTGTCTTACAAAGTGGTCACTTTAGACATGGATTGTGATGTTTCGACAGTATACTGCTACGAGCAGCATTGTGCATATTATTGGAACTGGAGTCCCCAGATAAAGTTTACCACCGAAAAAGGAGTAGTTTAAGCTAAATATAACTAGAAGTTTATCTAAGTATTAACTATTAAGTCACAAACCCAGTTTTCCTTAATAATCTCGCCATCATTCAACAGATTACAACCAAATTGAAGACAAATGTTTAAGTCAGAGAATGAGTGTTCCATCGCACTGGGGTTCTAAAGGTCTACAATAACCTTCGGTTTGCAGTAAGCTTTGTTGATAAACATTGAGAAGAAGTAATCGATCGACAAACTTGACGGGAGCAACTGGAATCCTTGGAAAGTTCAATTGACCAAAGGACTCTGGGGCTTTGTAGATGGTTGTGAAGATGGTGGGGGGGGGGGGGGACAGGGGGGTCAGAGTCTCCCGCTTCCCGTGTACGTTCTCCCGCCTCCCGTACTTTTGTGCCCCTTTGCCTCCCGACTCCCGCCCTTCATTGTATTGCTCCCGTCTTCAGGTTAATCAAGACGATCAGAAACCCGGGTTTAACTTTCAAACTGTGCCAAAACGTAACATTCTTGTTCATTTTCTGGTCTTTGTTTTGGCGGGGGGATTATTGGGTCCCAATGAAAGTTGTTACAGGTCATGACCTATGACGTAATCGAATTGAAGGGATTTCCAAATTCACCGGAATAAATGCTGTTTTTTCAGCCCTAGTACAAATTTACTTTCTCCTGCTTCCAAATTTTCTTTTGAGCATTGGTGGATGTTAAATGGAAATTTCAAAACTTTGCTCGATGAATGTTTTTGACTGAATAATACCCAGTAATAAACAACAAACTATCGCCTTCTTTATTTTTGCTCCCGCCGCCCGCCCTCATATAGATCCCGCTTCCCGCTTCCCGCCCCCTGTTCTCTCGCCTCCTTAGGCCTCCTGCAATTGTAAGTGCCTTAATCAAAATTCAATTCTTTACCACCTGTAAATAAGGCTATGTCGTCTATGCCACTCAACTCCTTTTGATTATTCACAAAAGTTCTAAAGCAGAAAGATATACCAAATTCTGCGCTGTCACTGGCCACCCTAGCAGCACTCTCTTGCCAAATATGACTGTCTTTCATCAGAAGTTTCGGAAAAACGGAATTAATCCTTTAACTCTCAGATATGATTAACATATAACCTCTCCCTGAAATATCCATACATTATCCAACAAATAGGTAATAAGAATACACAAACTAATCAGGCAGAAGATATTATCTTGATCTAACAACAAATTCTCATAACTAATTAACAAGATAATGTGTAGTAGCAAGAATGGAGAATTGGCAATCAGATCCTGGAAATTAAAGGGTTAAAAGAAATACGGAAGGAATAGGAAAGAATCTCTTATTGGTAAATTTTTTTTCACTCTTAGACAAAAGAACCCGCGAAAATATTAGAAACATTTAAGAGGGGTCGTGTAGGATTGCTTTTTCGCAGTATTTGCCAGTTCAATACCCGGAAAATACTGGACCAGCAAAGACTAATTCGATTTGTTAATTTTTATTATTTGCGCGCTGGACAAGTTAGCTGTGTGTTATAGGTTGATGTGATACAGGCTTTTCCCCCTGCACGTACTCTACTTACCCTGGATATCAATTTGGCCTTCATGGAAAGTGTGTGGGTGTGTGGTTGTTCTGCCAACGGTCAGGAAAAATTAATTTTGTTTAAAAAAGAATTACTTATCATTTATTTCGAAGATAACCCAAAACCGTTTATGCGAGATCAGTTTAGCCCGCAAGTCTGGTGCCAAAATATGCGGCGCAAACTGATTAACATGTAAATCGTCCGGGAAGTCCGTTGTCCTACTCCAAGGTCAAGCTCTAATCCAAAAAGTAAATAAATCTAAAGAGTGTATACAGGTTAAGTCAGTTACCGACAAGTGACTTGGAAAGATCATACGAAGAAACAAACACAAGTATTTGGCTTAAATAATTAACTTTTATGTTAACAAGTTGAAAGTCGATTCCTCGGGGAGTGAATCAACTCTTTAACTCCCAGAAGTGATTAACATGTACCTTATGTCTATAATAATACAAATAAATTATACAGCAAACACGTAATGAGAATACTTAAACCTATTAAGTATAATTTTTTGTCTTGATCGAAACCAAATTCCCATAGCTAATTTACTACAGGAAACGAGTAGCAACTAAAGGGAAGAAATGACAAGTAGGTCTTGGGATTTAAAGGATTAAAGGTTTAGAACTTCAGTAAATTGATCCCATAACTTGACAGGAAAACAAATATTAAAATCAATTTTCAGCTGTCCTGCGCTTTCTTTGAAATTCAAAATGGTAGTGGGACCTGGTACAAAACAAAACAAACACTTCAGTTACAGTACCGGCCAAAAAGTCTTTAATCATGCCACAGCAGTGACGATGGATACCGAAATTTCAGTCTAGGTTTACCTAGTTTTTCTAATGATTTTTGTATTTTTGACGGTGATGATGTTGTGATAACCAGCCAAGTGCTAGAATGCCCCACTGGAACTGAATGGGGTAATAATGGATTAGCTAAAAAGTTAAAGAGGGGTGGGCTGGTTAAATCATCGGATTGAGGGACCATATCAGTTGCATGAAAAAAGGGGCGGGCCACGAATAACCATGCAATACAACAGGGGAGGGTAGGTCACCAATGAAACGTGCTTCTTGCGATTCGTGCGGGAAGCGTGTTATCGACAGTATATTTTTTAATGCGCTGAATACAAACTTTTAAGATAGTTTTCTTTTCATTTTTCTATTCCTTGGGGGGTCCAGTTCTTGATAAATCAGCACTAGCATTTTCTAAAATCAGGAACAGCAGAACACTGTTTGAAAAGCTGCAGAAACTTTAATCAATACAGAGGCCCCATTAGGGGAGGTTTGAACATTCCCTATCCTATTAATTTTCGGCCTAAATATCCCAAATCTTGTTCTCTCCGGTGGTTTGTATCCCAGTAATTTTAGGTTGATATCCCAGAATGTCTATTTGAAATATCCCAAATTTAGACATAGTTTGATGCTACTCTGGTTTAAAGATTTAATGCATGTAACCCAGAAGTTACAATTCATAGACCCAACGTTTCGTCATTCCTGTCTAGCTAGTGCCTTCATCAGGGGTGATCTAAACGCTCCAGCAAGAAATCCCTTTATACGCTCACTAATTAGCTGCCCCTTTTTCTGTGGAAGTTTAAATAGGCGTCAGGAAGTGAGCCGTCATCATCGCGATTTAAAGGAGCGTGGGCGGAGTTGATATGCCAGGCTTTCAAACAAAGACGCTGGTGGTAACGCCGATTAGTGGTGATAATTTTTGCCAAACCTTAGGATCCTGTTACGAAAGAACAACGAACGGACGCTATTTATTCTATTCCGTGCAATGACTGTGATAACGAGTATATCGGACAGACCAAACGTCAGTTTGGTACACGTTTGAAAGAGCATCAAAAAGCGGTCTTAATTCTTTTGCAATAAAGAAAATTCAGCTTTATCGGAGCAAACATACCTAACCAACCACACAATTAGGTGGGATAAGTCTAAAAATATCACCACTAATCTTCACCCCTGATGAAGGCACTGGACAGGAGTGTCGAAACGTTGGGTCTATGGATTGTAACTTCTCGGCTACATTCATTAAATCTTTAAACCAGAGTAGCATCAAACTATGTCTGATTGTCCACCTGGTTGACATGTGAACTTTGATATATCCCAAATTAATTTGTTCCTTAAGTGTCCCATATCCCTAAAATTTTTTACCCAAATATCCCGTATCCTGATAACCCCTACCAGCGCCTCATTAAATACTGACTGTCTTCCAGTAACCCTTGTCCTAATTTTGAATTCTAGCTTCAACTGTGTGTGTGTAACTCATCAGCCAGATCCTACCATTTAACTGTAACTTAAGTGTTAAAATTGCTTGGCTGTGGAAGATCTGGGCATGAGACTACTGTGCATGTACTTAACTTCCAAAATGGACAATTACACAAATTTCAAACAGCAAATAAAGTGTTATTTGAATTTTGGTTTCATGAAATCTTGCCAGAACAAGAAATAGTTTATCTAAAGCAAAACAGCCAATTGTAAGTTGAGGGGTATAATGACACTTTATGCCTGGAAGGAGGGGGGGGGGGGGGGGGGGGAGGGCTTAAAATGAATTCAGGCTCAAAAGACTTAACCATGTATATTTTAGAGAAAGATGTTTTCATCTTGCCACAAGCATGGGCCTAAGAAAAAATTCTGAGTTCCCATGAGGAATATTTATTTTGTTGGTTCAACATGCACTCTTCTGTGTTTGCAGTGGACTGTTAATAGAAAGCTACCTGTTTTAAAGAGTAGTAATGCATTTTCAGGATTTGGCATAAGTGAGAGCTCTCACTAGCTTAACCCTTAAACTCCCATGAGTGACCAAGACAGAAATTCTCATTACAATATCAATAAAATATCAAACAGATAAGTGATGAGAATAAAGAAAAACATCAATTTGGGATAATTAGTTCATCCAGTACTAAATTCTCTGAACCAACATTAGAATTGTATGGTTGACAGTTAGGAGAATTACAAATTAGATCTGGGAGTTAAAGGGTTAAACCCTCAAGATCTGATTTTGTAATTCCTCCTCTGGCTATTATACATTCCCCTTTAAACTGGCGACAAGAATATGGTGTCCAATCAGGATAACAAATTCTGGATAAGTGTGAGTATTCTCCATAGCTATTTGCTGGATAATGTATGAATATTAGAGTGAGAAGTTATATGTTAAATCACTTCAGGGAGTTTAAGGGTTAACATAAGATAATTGAGTTCTCTAACTTGATCTGGTGACTCTTTCATTTTATTTTAACCCGAGGCATTTTTTTTCTTCATCTCTGGAGTTTTCTAGAAATGAAATAGAGGTAACGGGCTTTTTACTTTTATCTCTTTTAGTATTTTATTGAAACCTTTACTTCAGTGTTTTACTGAAATAGAACCATAAAAATTTCAACCACTAATTTTGATGTTAAACGTCAGTGAGAAGAAACCTTTAGATAATTTATAAACTGTTCCCTAGCCTCTTTCCTTCTTTTACCACAGAAAGACCTTTGATTTTATAGAAAATGATTTGCAATCCAAGATTTGTGAAATCCACAGAAATGATCAATCAGTTGAAGTTGCTGCTATTGAAAATGGCAGATAGACTAGGAGCAGCAATGTGCATATTATTGGAACTGGAGTCCCCCAATAAAGTTTACCACCAAAAGAGGAGAATTTTACCCAAAATATTATTATACCTTTATTTGTGTATTTTAAAAGACTTTGCAGTCAGAAAATTTCGTGGTAAAATCAAGAAAATTAGAGAAAGTTATACATTAATTTAAGGGGAGGAGGTTGGAATGCAGCTTGCCAACAATATGACTCAGTCAAAATTGAGCTTTTTCTTTGTTTTAACTACATAGGAATTCCTTACATTTGAATCATTGTTTACTAGTAAGCCTTCCTAGTCAGAAAGTTTTGTGGTAAAATCATGAAAATCAAAGAAAGTTATGTTTCTTTGAGGGTTGCATATCAGAAGTTACATTTATTCGAGGGTTGGGGTTGCATTCTGGAAGTGACTTATTTAACCCTTCCACTTTCAGAAGCAGAAACAGTAATTAAACTTTGAACTCCCATGAGTGACCAAGACAGAATTTCTCCCCACTGTAATTATACAATATCATGCAGACAAGTAATGAGAATGAAGAAAAAGATCAAGTATGGGATTAGTAATTGATTCAATACCAAATTCTCCAAACTAACATAGTGAGAATCATTTGGCAGACAGTAAGGAGAATTACTAATGAGATCTTGGAAGTTAAAGGGTTAATACCATCACACCATTCACACACAGGCTGCAAAATATAAGAATATGTGCCACCTTGTACAAAAAAAGGTTGGGCAAAAATAAATCTTTGAGCTGATCGTTATGATTCAATACTAAGGAAGACCACAAAGACAGAGAGACACAAATATCAAAATGACCAGTTTATTACAATTATCCTTGTTGAGGAGCCTTGTAAACACTTAAAGCATATAGCTATTCAACGCACACACAGTTATTTTCACAAATTTTAACATTCAAAACATTTCCATCATCTTATCAAGAATAGACATCCCATTAGCTGTAAGATTTCTTCATTACATGAATGTTATTCATGATCAGCGCTGTTTTTTAGGCATTGTGTTTGTAGCCATCATTCCAATGACTCCCACTCCCACAAAGAAACCAACTGCACATCCATAGACCATAAATCTGTATGGAAAGAATTCATACTATTTTGGTTAACCCTTAAATTCTCATGAGTGACCAAGACATAATCTCTATACAATATCAATACAATATCAAGCAGACAGTGAAGAGAATAAAGAAAACTAAAAATAGGGAATCATCAGTTGATCCAGTACAAAGTTCTCCAAACTAACATCATAAGAATTGAATGGCAGTCAGTGAAGAGAATTACTAGTGAGATTTTGGGACTGAAAGGGTTAAATACTAGTCCTCTGCAAATGTAGCTTGATAGCCTTTGTTAACTGAGCAGCATTGTCAAACACAACCCAATCTCATCAAACACACACATACATCCATGTACAGTTTTTTGTTTGAGCAAGTAGGAAAATATCATAACTTGGAGAACAAATCCCAGAAAAAGGACATGAAAACAGCAAAAAAAAGAAAAAAAAAAAGCAACATGTTACTCCAAGTCTGCTCTCTTTCCTCCCATCTCAACAAACTGCTATGAGAATATTCCATTAATTTTTGTTAGCTTGTGACAGATAGGAAATGTTGCACAGACACTCTTTTGAAGAGAAAGAATAAGTCTGTTAAAAACTACCTAACAAGGTTTACAGAGGTAATGAGAGGAGACAAAATTATCTATAAGATGATAATGCCTGATTCAGTAACAACTTTTCCAGGCTGAAATTATCAGAAATGAACAACAGAGTGAAAAAAGAATGGATACTTACCCCTTAGGAGTAGAAGAGTTAATTTCTACTTTTTTAGGTGGATAAAAAATGCTTCTAAAAACTTGTGTAGATAATTTACCTTGTAAATGGAATTCCATATTTTCCTTTCAAATGCACAGGCAATCCATCTTTTTTCTGCAAAATGAGTATATCAGTAAATAGAATAGACAAAACTCAAGGGAATTTACATCAAAGTGACAATGTTGCATTAGGGGACACCACAAACTGACCAATGCAGTGACAAAACCAAATCAAGCACAGGCCAATTTTCTTTTATCAACTGAGCCAGAGCAAATGATGAAGGGCTAACTCCCCAGTTAAGTGATGCCTACAGCATCTCACTCATAATAATAACAATTATAATAATAATTATAATAATAATAATATTAAAACAATAATAACTATAATAATAACAATAATTTTTATACAGGGAGCAATCCCACAATAAGTAGTTTTCAGAACAGCCTTGTAGAGAATATTATAACTGATGGAGTAAGAAACGTAATAAGCTATACAGAACAAAGCTACCTAAACATAAAAATATGCGTTCCAAGTTCTTTTAGAAAAGTAGAATAGAATTAGTTTCCTGTATTTCAGGACTTAGAGGGATAGGGTCAAAAGCTTCTTCGTCTGCATTCACAATAAATATTCGCAACAACTAATGATATGTACATACATCTATCTTTGAACTCCAAATATTTCAAGGTACCAAAACTCTTCAGTGAGAATTGCTAATCGAAACGCCATCCCTCACCAAAAGAAAAGAAAAACGAAAATCCATTCCTTCTTCATTACGTCGATAAGCTTGGCTGATTATGTGCGTCGCAAATAAATTTCCGTGCACGCAAATTTTGATTACCATATTGTTATAAGAATAATAAAACCGACCCATACGATGCATCCAGCTTTACCGACGGCGAATTTCCGAGCGAAAGACACAATAAAAGAAAAATGGCAGAGGAAGGAACCATGGAAAAGTTATGCCCATATCTATTTGGAACGTGCGTAAAACACAGTTTGTTCATAAACTTCGATATTCAACTACTCTACCATAAGAAAATAATGTACCTGAAAATGTTGCTGATACAACTTGATCCTATTTTGTCCGGTAATAGCATCTGTGAGGAGATCTTGGTGTATCCTTTGTTGGTAACCTTTTCTCGCTTCATCCATTTCCACGTAAAAACTATCAACGTTATTTATATATGTTATGTGTTACCAGTTTACAAGACAAGATGGCCGACCATAATAATGTTCGAGAAGGACTTGGTACTAGCCTAAGAAGTGTAGAGCCCAGATTCTCACGTTCACATTCAAAACCGTGGATTATTAAAAACAATATGAACTTCTTCCCGTAAAAAGACCGATTCAAATGATGCAGGAAACAGATGACATACCGAGCTAAAATCTCTATACCCAAATCAAAAGTGAGCCATGTACCTGATAAATGGATATGAGAGATAAAACAAAGAGCGGCGTTTTCAACGAAAAGGCCTTTGAAACGGCTCGGAGCACAGGTAGCCTAACTTCGCCCGATGTGCCTCCGTAAATATGTTGCAAAAGAGGCAAATTCGGACAGACGAGCCTGAAATCGGACGGTTCGGGACTCGAGATTCGGGTGACAGGATTCGGGATTTCGGGAAAGAGAGATGCAGGATGAGGGCAAAGGTTCACATTATTCAAGGTTCATATTATCAATAAAGGTATAAGAGGAATGAAACAATTTTAGAAAATGGACACTGTCTGTTTGTCATATATAAGTTACCCGGGGAATTTTGTTGGCAAGAGATTGTTATTTCCATAACGTTTCTTTTGGTTATAATGGACACAAATAAACGCAAAATTGACATTTTTATTTTGAAGTTTCACTATAAAGGTCAAAGTGGAGAATATTCCGCATCTACTACATACATGTGTTATAAATAATGACGGAGTCATTGAAGCTTTTTCGCTTTACTATACAACGCATCCACAACCTTTCCCATTTCATGAATCAGTTCCAGGGTGTTTTCGTAAGTTTTATCAACTGGGGTCTCGTCGAACACGACCAACACTCCAGAACCTTGATCAAGAATTCCTGCAATTTCACAAAAATGAAAAAGTTCAAAGAAAAATTGAAACACAAGACGAGACAATTTAGCCGTTTGGACAACGATAGAAGGTTGTTTAAGAAGGCCCATGCAAGTGCCTGGCATATCTTTACCAACCTTAGTAATCGGTTAAGAATAATATTGCTTAGTAAGTAATCAAGAATCAAAATTTAAGATTCATAACGTCGTGAAACCTTCGACGATCGCCATCAAAATGACTATTTTGACAAGGTAAACAATCTTTGAAGAGAATTTTCATAAAGGAATGGCACTTATTTGGTTGGATATAATCTGTAACCAAGTCCATCCACACACAAAGCTCCCCTGAAGCTTAGCCGTTTTAAGCACTTTTCTCAAAAACGATAAAACAATTCAATAAAAAATGGTGAAAACAACCTTGTTGTTGTTTCAAAAAAATTTGAAGCACAGTTAACTCACCATGAAGTTTCTTGTCAAGAATCATCTGAGAGAGTTTTTTTTCAACCACATTCTGCAAATAAAACATAACATAAAGGAAACTTACGTTCATAAAAGGCCTCGACTAAATTAAGCCCAAGAGCGCCAAAAAAAGAGGGTGAGTTGTGGTAAGGCATGTGGAGCATGATGTCACGTATGACATCTCAAGTTATGTATTGTTGCCCTCGAGAGCAACGTAGCAGACATAGCACCTTTTCCCGAAAGCTCTTAACCTGCATTTTCTTCCCTTGCACCCTGTCTCACGCAGTTCATTCTTTCTCGAGTGTCTATTCTAAATCCTGCAAAGATTTCAAGTCAGGCCCTTCAATTACTTCAGCATATTATCGATCAGAAGCTTGAGTTACCGTTAATAACCAAAGAGGAAAACATCATAAAATATTACAATAAGTGGTATGCATACCAATGGAAGTGCAATGAGCTTTGCAACATGATCAATCTGAGGGGAAAAAAGACAGTAAGTAAATCGGTAAAAATTAAACTTGCATTTGGTAACTTCTGAGACACTTGTGAGTACCAATCTGAAGTGGCCAAAAATAAAAGAAAAAAATATGTACCTGAACACGAGCAAATGGTTCAATAATCCGACTGAGGTTCTGTTCCAGGAGGTTGTCATAAAGTGCATCCAAGTGGGTCTAAAGGAAAAAAAAAACAAAAAGAAAACAAAAATAAAATAAGATGTACCATTACAAAAGATAAATATGACACACAAAGCATGAAAAATGTCAGGATCAGCCTTATAACCCTTTGACTCCCAAGATCTGATTGTTTTAAAATTCTTCCCTCTAGTCCCCACAAATTCCCTTGAAAATCAGTTATGAGAATACGGTGTTAGATCAAGATAATAACTCTCTCTTGATAAGTGTTAGTATTCTCATTACCTGTTTGCTGGATAGTGTATGGATATTATAGGGAGAAGTTACATGTCAATCACTTCTGACAGTTGAAGGGTTAAAAGAGCAACAAATGCAACTTGTCATTGAAATGTCCATTATCAATTCACCATACAGATGGAGAGAATAGATGCTAATTCTCTTGAGCATTTAAGAAATCAAACATCTGTACCCAGTTGTTCGAAGGCCGATTAGCAGCAACCCAGGGTTAAGTTTTAATCTGGGTTTCTTTATTCCCTTCTTCAAAGGCCTATTTCAGATAATTTCTTCAATTCTTTTTAGAACATCCAGGCATCAAATTATAGGCAAAAATAAATTTACCGAATACGCCTTTAAAGCTTTCAGATCGGAGGTCAGATTTCAAACTAACCCTGGGTTATCTTAACCTAGCTTTGAACAACATGGCCCTGGAGGTTTACAAAAAAGATTTTGGAAGTGAAAGGTTTATCCATGTGTTTGCACAGCTTGAAACACTGAATAGCTCTCAGCTTATCTGATATCCTTTTCAATTTCTACTCTATTAACCCTTTGACCACTAAGAGAGACCAGCATCTAATTTCTCCTTCCAATATCACTCAAAAATCACACTTTTAAATCACAAGAATGAAGGAAATGATCAGCAACTAAAGAAGTTCATGATTGTTGAACAAATCCTCCTTGTCAACACCTTTGGAAATGTATATAGAACTGTATGGAGAATATGCATATTGATTTTGGGGAGTAAATGGTAAGGGTTAACTGATAAGTGTTCCTGCAAAAGCCTTATGGTTGTCTTGCCAGTATGCAACTTTTTTCTTTCATTTTTGTACATACCCTAATAATAGGATCTTCAGTGAGTTCCTGTTTGAAAGTGTTGAGGGCCTTTGAAGGAACAACAAAATAACAAAATTTTTTTAATGAGAAATTCAAAATCTTAAGGGAAGGGATGATGATAATTATGAAATGACAACAAGACATAAGATATCATGGTAGAATTCCTTAAAAGTTCATTTCAAAGTGATTAAACATCATTTTAATAGTGAGGGAAATCAAAACCAAAATGCAAACAATGAAAAAAGTTACCACACCTGCTGGAATTCAGACAGTGACCTGTTGTGGCTTGCATTAGCAATACTTTTCATGGCAACTAACTGTAAAAAAATATGTGAGGTATGTCACTGTTTGGCAATGTTAAATCTGGACTTAGGACTGAAGATTAGAACAAAAATGAAAAAAAAAAAAAAGTTGATAATTGGGCATGGCTATAAACCTGTGATCCAGAATATCTCAGTGCTAGTTTTCCACTGATTATTGATTGTACATCATCTGGGCTGAAATAAATGAGAAAAGAAATGTCTGGTGCCTTTTGCACAGTATATAATGAGTAAAAATCTTTTCAAGTAGCTGATTCCAAATCAACTCCAAAGATCTTCATGCTAATTCCCCAAACAAGAAAGCGAAACACACTTTTTAAGGAAGGGGCTGAATTGTTTCATCAAAACAATTTTGTTGAGTCAATAATTTTCTGAATTCTCATGACCTGTCTTCCTCAACAATGAACAAGAAGTTCTATGAAAATTTACATACCGATCAATCAAGAGGTTAATTGACTCATAGGCTGTGCAAACAAAACTGACTTAGTTCAAATGGGGGGGGGGGGGGGAGGAGGGGGGAGGGGAATAGCTCCACCACTGTGACAGTCACAGTTGCCAGCTGACTTTCTACTAACATGGGAAAATTGAGCAATCTTTAACTGGGGATTGCAACTGAATCATTGATTTTTGTTATCAAGCTACATGAAAGGCTAGGATAGGCTGCCATATCCATTCAACCAAGTGGATGTAGAATTGAAATCAGCAGCAATTGGGTCACACAAGTTTTCCTGCAATTGGACCTAAGCAACAAGGAAAACATGCATTTTTTTTTAGTTCCCATTTGTAAAATATTCATAACATCATTTCACCTTATTTGTCTATTGTAATTATTTCTGGCTGAGTTCTTTTTATTCTACACTCTGCCTAAACCTACCTGTTCAGCATAATCTTGCACAGAAGCATGTATTTTAGTGCTGATACAGCTTTAGGGTTGTCAATAGAGTCAAAGCCCTAAGATAAAAATGAGTATATGGATCAGCATCAATACCATTAACCAATAACTCAGCAATAGTAGTAAAATTAACATGTCGCAAAATTCCCTCTGCAGCAAAGCCTTACATGTATCTAAAAAAAAAAAAAAAAAATTCCTACAGTTGTGAGAAAATCTGTCCCATAATTTTTGAGACCATCCCCAAAAACTTTTTACCTGGATTTCCCCCTAAAAATAAGAATAATAACTGGAATTCAACTGGTTTGACAGGGAAGAGTGAAAGCAGGTTTATGAGTGCTTTGAATATAGTCTGTATTTGTCTCGCAGAACTGTATCCAACCCCCTTAAAACAGTGATCCTATGAAAAGATGAAAAACTGGATTTGTCAGAGTGGTAGTAATTAAAACTAAATGAACAAAGGGGGTAAGTTTCTAAAGAAACTGTGGTGCTGCATTGGTAGGAGAGTATAACAGAGTAATTTAGTATTATCAGCTGAGTTGATAATGTACATTGGCTACCATAAAGAGTTTCAAAGCTGAAATTTTAAGCATTAGCCCTTTGTCAGAGTGGTGATTAATAGCTATCTGCTTTCATTAACTGTACTACATTCTATACTCCCTCCACCTTTCATCACAAATCATCAATTACAAAATGTACCTCAAATGCTTCATAGAAGTAAGAGTATGCAGTCTTAAAGTCCTTCTCTTCAGCATGTAAAATACCTGAGGTGAAAAGCAACATGTTAAAAGGAAGGTTCAGCTGATGCTGAATAATGTGTCTTACTATATGGCAAGGTAGTCCTGAGGTAAATCTGAGTGTTCTGATTGGTTCTTACTTGGTCCATATTTTGCCATACACATTGTTTCCATGTATTTTTGGTTTTGAAAGCTAGCAAATTCAAAATAATCAAATATGGTTCGAGTGCCATATAATAAACTACTTACGAGTACTTATCTTGTTTACTCAAGCACTACTTAGAGATATTGGCTGTTTGTTGCTTTTGTATGGACATCATTGCACTCAGTCTGTAATGCCATGACCTAGGGCAAATATTCCCCAATACAGCCCTCTTGCTTAATCAGTAAGAAGATAATTATATAACCTGGACAACAGTAGAAGTAGGTATAATGAGAATACTGTATACTAAGTACCTGATTGCAGGTCAAGTGATGCCTGTAGTTTCGGAGGGCAGTAAATACCATTACCTGTTGTTCTTGCTGATGTAAGAGCAGCCCTATTTGAATATATCATAAAAACAAGTCAATTATGGGTAATCCCCTACAACATTACAAGCTTAATACAGGAAAATCATTACAGATGATTTCAGCAGGCTTATATATTAATATTCTGGTATTTTCAACAATTTTCTAATCTGTGTTACAAATAAAAATTAATGGAAGGTGAAGACAGTATATAATATAAATTTAATGGCTGACCATACTGAGGTAGTCTTGTACTTGGTAAGGTTAAATCAACAGCAAATAAGTGGAATGACAATTACTTGCTTATTTGTATAAACTTTTCTTTTTCACTGCAAACACAGATTTACAGGGTTGCTTCCCTTGCTTTCAGTAGTACTTTTGCTGCTTTCAAGGGGAAATCAATTTGGTAAGGATACCATTAAAAAACATCTCGAAAAAAAAACACAACAAACACACCAAAATACTTTACCTTGACTTAGGAATGTTGCTAAGATTGTGGTAAACCTTGCTCTCCAATAACTGTACTTCAACAAGTAACGCCTTATCATCAAGTTTCTTTAGCTCTTTTAAGAGTTTTGAACCTGTTTAAGGATGATATTCAATGTGAAAATAGGCAAAACAAACTTTGAAAGGACAAATACCCCTGTTCTTTAGATACTCAGTTTGTAAATACCACGTTTTGTAAACCTCCCCACCTCATCACCTTGGAGTACCTGATGTCTATTGTTGTTATACTGTAGTTATAAAGGCAACCATATGGTCAGATTGTCAGAATGACAGTAACACTGACTGATGTTTCCCCACCCTCGGCAAAAGTCACCATAAGATGTAACTAGGTTATCATCAGAGTAAGAATTGAGTCACCTGTCTCTGATGGTGACTTCACCTCAGGTTGTCAAAACATCACTTATTCTTAATAACAACAGTCCTTTTCAGGAATACATTCTACTGTACAATCAGACCACATCACCAGTCAATACAAGGTTCAAGTCATTTGTGGCTTAGAAATAGGTATTCATAATATAAATGGAAATTTAAAAAATTCAGTCAGTGCTTGTATACTTACCTAATTGCAGAGCTTTGGTATAATTTTTGGTGTCCAAATACAAACCAACCAGTTTTGCCTGAAATGAAAAGTAACACAAAGTGGGCAAGTAAATACTACCAAAAAAACACCATTTCTATTATTCAAGTTGACAAAACTGGAGGATACCCCAAAATGATTTACACTGTACCTCATTTACCAGTACTTTAATCAAGACACACTAGAATAAATTAAGTATGACAATGTCTCAAGTTAAAAATCATTACCAATAGCCCACATACTGAACTATGGGCTGGTTATTAATTTTTAAACAAAGTTTAGCCGTCGATGAACAAAACAGCATTCTAAGCTACCTTGAATTTAGCTGAATCTTTTATCTGAGCATTTATTATAATTGTAAACAGTGTCAAGAAGGCCAGAGGCTAGCAGTGGAAGGACATTTATTTAATTACAACAATCCTCTTGTAAAGATTACATAAGGCCCACTGCGTGGATAAAACGGTGATTTGGGTGAAACCTCATGTAAGTAACTAGCCCTATGCCTTTGGACTTGAACCTTGAAAACTGGATCAAGAGCAGTCAAGACTAATCAGTCAATTTCCCAGAAAGGATAAAATGACTGACAAATCTTGATGTTTTGAATTTTTTGTTTATAAGTAAAGCAAAAACCAAAAAAAATCAAATCAGGGAAAAAATTTAGTTTCCCTCTTTTCTGTGAAGTTTACGAGTCAGCCAGTTCTTGATTTATTCTACTTTTTATTTATAACCAGCATCTAAAAATATCCAAAAATAAGTGTTGCAAAATAAATAGATGTAAGGACCAATCAGAATCTGGAGTTTGGTTTATTTTGAAACTCAGAAAACTGGGAAGATACTGATGTGCTCCTAAGAGATCAGTTGAGTTCTTAACAGTCACTATCAAAACAATAAATCAAACCTAAAAACCCTAAATTAATTACCATTACTATCTGTGGTTTATTCTGATGCCTGATGGCACTTTCCTTGAAACAGAAGAAAAATTCCACTGATAATTTTGGTGTTCAAGGTTCTCCAAGATTCACAGTCAGATGCATGTATAATAGACATTAAATTGCAATCATTTAGATTAAACAACACAAACCTCAAGAGCTTGTCGTAAAAATGTTCTTTTTTCCTCTTTGGCCCAATCAATACATTCATTGCAGAGCTCAACCTTATCACAGGAGAATATAAAATTACATTTACAATTGTTTTCACCATTAACTTGTAGCAGAGTTTGAGAATCAAATCAAAACCATAATCCTGGAATGATAAGATAAAGGATTCATAATATTTCAGAAAAAAAAACACTCTTTCTATTGGTTTACAGGTGCAATAACCCACAAAGGATTTTGGGAGAACATGACAATACCTCATAAATCAGTAGCTTGAGGTGAGTGATTTCAAACTTTTTTTTCAATAGATAGTGCTGTCTGTTGCTTTTGTAAAATTAAGTTAACTTTTCTATGGGTCATCAGAGCAATACACAATAATTTTTTGTCGAATAAGGGTGCTTGTAGTATCTCACTTATTTTTTAAATCAGTAGTAAACTACAGTTTCTACCTCCATGCCAGTTGATGCTTCCATATCAAGAAACAAATCAACCAGGTTCCTAACAAGCTTGGCAGCCTTTGCTTTTGATACCATTTTCAGGAATGGGCGAATATACTTGATTAGTCCTCCCAGTTCTAATGAACAAATCAGATGATAGTTACTTAAAGTGGCCCTCAAAGGACATACTTAGAGGTTTCAATATCAGTTGTGTAGCAGGGAGATCAATCTACTTCTTAAGCTGATGATGCAACTGGCAATTTTATTGGCTGATCGTGGCATATTTGATCACTGTGATGGGTGTAAAAAATTCCAGATATCTTGCATGTCAGATATTGGTGATTTTGTGCACCCATACTGTGATGATCTGTGGAAAAATGCAGTTGCTGCACTGGGCACAGTAGGCAATTTAGGCCAATTGCTGTGAGTGATTAGCAAAAATTGCCAGATGTGTTGCTGGCTTAATGTGCTGATTACAGTGATGTAACCTTTCCACAAAGGTTTACTGTACTCTTAAGATAAAGCTAAATATTTTTAAATTGCTAGACCACTCAGATAAACAGAGAGCCTTTATTGAACCAACTCAAAACACAACATGCTTCCCTAGGAAAAGAAGGCCCTCCTGGCCTTCAAAAATAACAGCCTGTTGTTCTTAACTATCCCTCTGAACCTAATTTCATTGAAATCATTGGTACTACGAGGAAGTCATATTCTGAAACGTTAATTATGAGAGAGTGGCCATGGAATTGTCAGGAATTGTCAGTTACTATAATTATTTTGAAGGAAAAATGAACGAAGGTTTATTTCATACCCTCTGCTTTTCCGTGCTTCGACAGCATATTCCCAAGATTTAAAATGGCTTGCTCTTTCATTTTGATTCCCTCTTCATCTCCGGTGCGAATGTCACGCTTTACTAAAAGACATTGAAAGACAGTATATCCATGAGACCCTAATTACTTCTCATTGAAATATTGAGTCCATTCGTTAGAAAAAGAACATTAGGCTAGCCTTGAATACTATAGCCGTAACCCACCAATAGAGGAAAGTAATTCCATTGCTTGTTCCGGCGAGGAATTTGCCATTTCTTCGGCTAAATCGAGCTCATTCCCTGTCGCCATATTGATTTTTTAATATTTCCAAGTTACCCACACTGCACTTGGATCGTGATTTGCATCGTCATTGTTTCCCAGTTCTTTCTCAGGCTCATGTCTCGGAAAATTTCGTTATAGTCTGGAAATTAGCCGAACGTAACCGGAACTCACGTGATCAAGATTACGAAGAGCCGACAACAAACCTGAAAATGGCGGTTGTGTTAGTCAAAGTGGATCGGAACGTGCGTAAATGATATTTCCGTAAAATCTCCTCGTGGACGAGACAGAAACTCGATTTCTTCGCCATGGAAAGTGACGATTCAGAAAGGCAGAAAAAACTGGAGGCAGGAAAGGAAAAGGTAAGAATTCAACTGTGTGACGTGGCCGAGCGCGCGAAGTTCATAAACTACTCTCGCTAGTTTGCATTTCAGCTGCTCTTTCTTTGACGCTAATCCTTCCTCGTTGTTTTTCACTTGCAGCTGAAGATGTTCCAGAAGAAGAAATCGGGATCAGGGACGAAGAAAAAAAAGAAAAAAGATAGGTCTTCAACGAGTGGTTCGGCGCGGAGTCCTTCACCTGGAGAGCGACGACGAAGAAGCACCTCGCAAGACCGAGGCACGAAGCCTGCACAACCTGAAGCTGCAGTTGCTGCCGAAGAAAAAGTTCCCAAAAATGAAGGAGAAGACATGGAAGTGGAGGAAATAAGCCAAGCAGACACGGATAGAGATGCGCCATCTATCGCTTCCGAAGTGGGCTCTCCAATTCCTTTTGACGTGAGTTGGAAAGAGATTTTTTTTAAAGATCGATCAAAGTGAGAGAGGAAATGAATCACGAAAGTAGCAACTGTGCGTTGATATTGACACGAAATAGACACGTTGAGTTGCAAAGATATTCACTAAGTTTTTGTTGGAAAATTGATTAATTTCTACACGAACTATGTGTTTATTAAGTTAGAACTCGGAATATAGATTCTATTTAAGTTTTGAAGTTTGACTTGTTGGCTCGCAAACTACCGTTTTTCGGAAATCCGATATTGAGATCAGTAGATCGCATGTTCAGGCATAAACAGATTATGATACCCGTGCGATATATATTCAAGAGAAAATACACAAGAAGCTGCAGATCTTAATATGTTGTTTTCAGTGTTTCTTTGTTGCTCCTTAAGTCTACTTTCTCGTGAATTTGTTTTTCTGAAGAAGTTAAATTGATTAGAAAAGTATTAGCGCTTTGTGGTGCGTGGGCAAACGCATAACAACGGAAGACGCGGTGTTTGTAGTCAATGACCTTCAACGCTGTATGCTCATAAAATATTAAGATAACACTGTTATATTTTACCCATTTTCAGGCGGAACAAGAGCAAAACTCGCAATCGGGAAGCTTTGTCAGTGGGAGTGAGTATACCAGCGGAGATTATTCTGAGGTGGGGAAACAAGTTGTGCTTTTTATTTATGTTCATGCAGCTTGTGTTTTGTTGTGGCTTTGTTGTAAAGGATAATATATATATCAAGTTTCCGTAATCTGCCGTTTTAATAGTCTTGTTAGACAAATGTTTGTACAGGAACAGCAGGGTGTGCTGACTAGTTTACAATTTTGATTCCTTGTCTATTTTATGCGAAACTGTCGAGATGATATTTCGTTTGAAAAATGTAAACGTGATCTTGAAAAAAAATTTATTATTTCACCAAAGTGGTCATTAACACCTCTCCATTTGCATTCTTTCTTTGATTGTCCTTCTGGGAAGTCAATATGGAAGAAATTATTTGCTTGCACAATTAACTTCATGGCCAGTTATGTGCGTAGATTAGAGGAATAAATCACTTATCCAGGTTTAGTTCAGACATGAAAATATATTGATTTTGGGAGAATTTAGTGCATCATAAAACTGACAACATAAGTATCCATTTAGTAAAATCTACTGGTGTTTTTCTGCCCTGGCTCTCATATTATTTGCATTTAACTTTGTTTGCAGTGCATTTCATTAAATAGTTTTGTTGCTACAACAATATAAACCCATGCACTATAAAACCCCTCAAGCAATTTAAAATTATAATTGTAATGCATGAGTGTGTGCAGCTGTTTCAATACTTGTCAGATTAAAGGAAATTTCATCTTTACAGGATGTTTTGTTATATTTTAGCTTGTTATTTGGATGTAAAATTAGACAGGTTAATACAGACACCGAATCGATATAATTCCACAAAATGTTTGTGAAGATTAGTCTGCATAGAGCATCTTGCTTTGTACACAATAATCTCCAAACGAAAGACATATATAATCTGTATGTTTCTAAGCTTGAATGCTGAATATCCATCCAGAGTGAAATAATATGAGCATGTATTCATATTTTCCCGTTGGTTTTTGTTTTGATATCTTATTTTGCAACATTATTAGGAACACAAAAAAGCAACAATGTCCTAGAAAACATTATGTATTTGTATGGCTTGGCTTTTTTATAATTTATTGGCCCCTAATTAGGCATAATAATCCTGTCAAAAGGAGGCAACCAAATTTACCCCTTGAGTGCCTATATGACATACTGAGTATGTCATGTTTTTTTCCTCTCAGGTGCCTATATGACATACTGAGTATGTCAAAATTTTAAGACTTTATGCAAATTTCTCAGCACACCAGAAACAACTTGAACCAGCACCCAAGAACCACAATAGATTTTGTGGGAGACTGGTAACTAGTTTTTTGTTCCCAAGAGAATCTGAGAACTTGTCTTCACCTTTTGTCTGATTTTTGTCTGCCATCTTGGTTTTGTGTTTTGCTTGGTGCATGTTGCAAAAGTTGCGAGAACAAATCTGTTAATTACGTTATGTTTTGAAAAGAAAAACTGAACGAATATCTGGATACAGTACAGACAATGTATTAGCTAGTGTATGGAATGATTTGGGCAATTTACCTTAGGATTACATTTTATTTTCTGGGGTAGATCACCTGAGAAGTTGAGTGAAAATTAGCTTATTGTTGTGGTATAGAATTAGGTTATTATTGTGGTATAGAATGGCTTTTCAACTCTCAGGTTGAACATGACATGGTGACTTGCTATGTCAATGTGTTGCCTCTCTTCTCCTCAAAAGCTGTCTTAATTAAAGTAGTTGCCTTCAGGGAGCCTTTGAATTTTCCACTGGCTTAAAAATGTTACTTGGTCCACTTGATTGCAACACATTATTTTTCCCTGAGAGTCTATGAAATGTTCCTGTTTTTAAGCTCTTATTGTTTTGAATTCAGTTCTTCCCTTAAAATGCAGATTTAAAGAATTTTAAATTTTACCAGGCTCAGAAACAAATGTGTTAACTGTTTCTAAAACTGTTATACTGTCAAACTTTCCAACTAGATTGTTTTTAGATCAAAAGTCTTTAAACCAAAACCAAAATTACAGCAAAGGCCAATCAGACAGAAGGAAAATGCTGAGAGCAGCCAATGACAACCCAAAGAAAAAATGCTCAAATTGCCTGAAGGGTGGGAAAACACGCATGACCAAGTTGCAAGTGGTTTTAATATTTGAATCTGATTGGTTGAGAAAATGTTACAAGTTTTCTGACCTATCAAGAGGCAAAGGACATGTAAAGCAAAACAAAATCAATCCTTGGTTATTATTGAGACTCTGTTGAAAACTGCTATATTATTATGATGTTGCTGCAAACCAGCCATGACAACATATTCTTTGACAGCTTTTATTAACTGACTACAATCTCTACAGTGTGGTAATGCTGGTATCTGCATGGTACAGTTTCTTTGCATGGCTTGTTTGCCAAGTGCAAGCATGTGATTCTTTCCTAGTTGATATGTTTGCTTTGTTCATATTGTTGTTTCTCTCCTTGAATAGGAAGGTGGATTGGACAGTTATGACATTGCAAACATAGAACGAAATGAACTGAAGAACAAGGCACAAGAATTGGAAGAAGAGCTTACTGCTAAAAAGGCAGCATTGAAGCAGATCAGTCGCGAAAATGCTGAGTTAAAGGGAAGACTTGAACTAATGTTGCAAGATCAGTCTGGAGGCTCAGTAATCAAGGACCTCAGCAGGCAAGTAGAAGAAATGAGAGAAAGTTTACAGATGAAGCAGTCCATTCTTCAAGACATAAACAAAGAAAATCAGGATCTTCGAGCCAAACTAGAACAAGGTGAACAGAGGGAAGGAAAGCCTGATGGTGGGCAACTTGAAGAGTTGAAGGTTAAAATGAACGCCCAGCAAATGACTTTGGATGGACTGAATGAAAGAAATAGGTTTCTTGAGGATGAAAATACAAGGTTAAAGAAACAGACGTCACAAGGTGGTGATATGCAAACAGACTTCTCAGAGTTGGAGAACTTGAAAGAGACCTTAAGTGCTAAAGAGGAAGTCTTAGTGAAACTTCAGCAAGAAAACAGTGAACTTGCTGCACGATTGAAATCATTTGACCAAAGTGCCAGTGGAAAGGTGCAAGAAAGTTCTCACAAAGTGGACGAACTTTCTAAAATGTTGTGGGAGAAAGAGAGTGAGATTGGAAACTTGCAGTACTTGAAGTCACAACTTGAGGAGAGACTTGGAAGCTTACAAAACGTCCAAAACGAACTTGAAGAGAGTAAAAGGCAAGTGACTGCACTTGAAGCTCAACTTGAAAATTTAAGGGTAGGAGATCAATCTTTTGAGGAGAAATCTGAAGTGGAAAACCTTAGAGAGAACCTTCGACTCAAACAAGAAACAATGGAACAGCTTAACAAGGAGAATGAAGAACTTAAGGAGAGATTAGATGCCCAAGGGACAACAGAAGTAAAAGGACTTCTTGAGGAAAGCTACCAGAAACTCCAGGAGTTAAGCGAGGAATCAAAAGCAAAGGATGAACAGCTTGAAAAACTACAAACTCTTCAGTCAGAGTTTGAGAAGAGTCAAGATGCAAACAAAGAGCTTGAACAGCAAGTTTCATATTTGAAACATCAACTTGCCTTGGCAGAAGACAACTCACTTTCTGAATCATCTCAGATGGAGAACTTGAGAGAAAATGTCAAACTTAAACAAGAAACAGTTCAGCAACTCAGCAATGAAAATGAGGAACTGCGAGCTAAGATAGAAGAGTTGGAAAAAGGAAATAATGATATGGAAGACACAAGAGCTAAAGTTGAAGATCTTTCAAAAGAGTTAGAATCCAAGAAAGATGAGTTGAGTCATTTTGAAGAACTGCAAAATGAATTTCAAAGAAGCCAGGCCAGATGCACTGAACTTGAACAAGAAGTCACCAGACTCCAGGGTGAGGTAGAAGCACTGGAGGACAACTCACAGTCTGAGTCATCATTGTTGGAAAATTTGAAGGAAAACCTGAAAATCAAGCAACAAACTGTTGAACAACTTGGCAAAGATTACGAAGCAGTACAAGAGCAGCTGATGGAGAGTAAGACAAGCTTGGATGGACTGTCAGAGCAGCTCCTGAACAAGCAGAATGAGTTGGACACAGTGATAGGAGAGAGGGACAAAAAACTGATGCAGCTGATGGATCAGTTTGCTGAGAAGGATGAGGAACTTGAGGATCTGAGGAAGAACGACGAGCAGATGAAGTCACAAATTCAACAGCTTGAAAGTGATGTAAGTATTTCTGAACGTGTACTAGTTCTTAATCTTGTAAGAAATAGCCCTCTTAACCCTTTAACTCCCAGATCAAAATTGTAATTCTCCTTACTGTCAACTATACAATTCTAATAATGTTAGTTCAGAGAATTTAGAAGTGGATCAACTAATTATCCCCAAATTGATATATTTCTTTATTCTCATCACTTATCTGGTTGATAGTGTATTGATATTGTAAGGAGAAATTCTGTCTTGGTCACTAATGGGAGTTAAAGGGTTAAATCTTTTTTCCGACGATCGCACTGTTAATTACCCTCACAGCTGTACCTCCTTCCATGATGCAACTGGTATTTAACAATGTCCTTCAGTTAATATTTTTCATAATTCTCTTTTCCTGTGTGCTTACAAATGATTTGATATAGTGTAGAAAAACTACTTCTTGGTCGCTTTCGCAAGTAAACGGCTGAAGTTTTAGTAGTTTTCATTTTCAACCGCCATAGGGTCTAGTGCCTGTTTGGTTATTAACCTTAAGCATCTGAGAGTGATAAGCAACTAATTTCTCCCAACAATCTCACCCCTGAATCAAACATTAAGGTCATGAGAGTAAAGGAAATGATCATCAACTAAAGAAGCTGTTGATTGTTAAACGAATTCTCCTTGTCACCATCTTAGGAAACGTATAGAGAACAGTATGGAGGATATGCATACTGATGTGAGGGTGTAAAAAAACTAAGCCCCCAATAATAAAAACGTTTAACCTTAATATCTTGTTTGAAGGTCTCCACGTACCGCACTCAATCTGAACAACTTGCTGATCGTTTGAGTGGGTCCCAGGACCAGTTGCTAGAGCTCCAAGAGGCCATGGAAAGAAGAGAAGAGACTGTGAGAGAGTTGATGACCAAGCTTTCAGAAAGTGAAAGTGAGCAGATAAATGCTAAGCAAGACGCTACCCTGGAAACTAAGGAGTTAACTGAACAGATTAAGATGCTTCAGGAGCAACTAGTACAGGTTGGTAAAGCTCTTTAAGAGGCTAAGAAATTTGACCAACAGATTTGGGGTGGTTTCATTTTTCCCATTTTTAATGGCCCTGCAGTGTAGGATTAACTCAAATAACAGCATGCGGTTTGTGCGGGAACAAGTGTTAAGCTACAAAGCTGTCTTTCTTTGAGATTTTTCCTCTTGTTTGCGCGATTAACATTTAGTTTGATATATTTTAATTTCTCAGAGCGACAGTAGCCTCAAAACCCAACAGTCAGAAATGAACAAGGCTTCCAAAGAACTGCAAGACACCAAATCCTTGATAGAAGATCTTCAGAGCGAGATATCGGAGAAGGACAATGTAATCATTGAAATGTACCGTCTGAAGGAGAAAGACGAAGAAAACTACAAGGCTACTAAAGATCAAATCAACGAGGAGTTAAAAGAGAAAATTAGAGCTCTTGAAAAAACAAGTCAAGAGCTGCAAGAGAAAAATAGAATACTTGATCGAATGAACGAAGAAATTCAAGAGAAAAATAGAACGCTTGATCAAGTTAACGAGGAGCTGCTGGAAAAGACTAGAACGATTGATCAGCTAAACGCCGATGTTGGAACTTTTAAAAGTGAGGTAGAAGAACACAAGGGTAATGTGCATCAATTGGAGGAAAAGCTTCGTGATGTTCAAGAGGTGAATGCTGGTGAAATTGAGAAACTCAGAGTAGAGCACCAAGATGAGCTACAGGCCCTAAGTTCTAAACATGTCGCCGAGTTTGAGAATCTGAAACTATCGATGAGTGAGCAACTGGAGGAATCGGGACTCGAGGTGGACAAAGTAAGGCAGGAACAGATTGAGAAGCTGAAACAAATCCACGAAAGTGAACTGAACGTGCTGAAGGAAACTTCAGACAAGCAGATCGCGTTAAATCATAACTTGGAACAACAGATGAAAAAGATGAAAGAAGACTCTGACAATGATCTAGCTCGGGCGAGAGATGTCGTTGCTCAGAAAGATGCAGTTGTAGAAGATCTGAAAGAACAGTTGAAAGACATGAAAACTTCAAGTGCAAGTGAAATTAGCGAGCTGAAGAACGAGTTAAAGAAAAAACAAAAGGAAATTGCTGAACTAGAAGACAACTTGTCGAGCTTTGAGGAAGAACACAGCAGCGACGTTGCGCAGTATGAACAATCCATGCAGAAACAACAAGAACAAACAGCCGAGCTGGAGAAACAGTTGGTGTTAGAGCTTGGCAATGAATCTGCGAAGTACGAGCAAAAGCTTGCCGAAACCAAAGCTCACCTTGAAGCGCAATATAAGAAAGCGATTCAAGAGCTAGTGCAGCGAGTGAAGGACTTAGAATCGGAGAACGAAACACTGCAAGCGACGCACGGACAGGAAATGGAGGTGTTCAGAGAGAATCTTGCTCAGTACACTAGCAACTTAGAGGAACAGATGCGAGAATTACAATCGGGAGCTCAGGAGGAACACGAGAGCGAAATGAAAGCACTTCAGGCAGAACACCTTGGGGCGACGAAAAAATTGGAGAGAAAAGTCAAGACGTTGTCTGAGGAGAAAGAAGCTTTGGAGACGAAGATAAGAAGTTTTAGTGGTGAAGAAGGAGGTGGAGATTCAGTGGGACAGAGTGAAGAGGTTGCAAGACTGAAGGAAGATTACGAGGGCCAGATACTAACGTTAAAAGAGAATGCACAGAATGAAAGAGAAAGATTAGAGAAAGAGGCCGTCGATGCGGTTAGCAACAAAGAAAAAGAATTTATGGAGGTGCTTGAGAAAGTCCTTGAGAAGCATCAACAAGAAGTGGCAGATTTAAGGAGTTACTACGAGCAGCAGTTGTCAGACACTGGTGAAGGACCTCTGGCGTTTGGAGAAGAAGATGACCCGCTGGTGATCTCCACGCAGCTGAAGCAGGAGAAGGAGAGAGAAATCTCACGGCTGAAGAAACAGTTCCTACAAGAGAGCGAAGAAAGGATCGCATCCACGCAAGAAGCGTTGCTGTATAAAGTTGCAAAGGAAGAAGAGGAGAATACCCGATTACGAAACAAGTTGGCAAACAAGGAACAGGAAATTTCTGAGGTAACTAGCGAGCGGGACAGGCTTCTGAATGAGATTCAGGTGCTGACAGATACTCATAGGGTGCTTGAACAGATGACGGCCCCATTGGAGCCAAGTCTCAGCCCTGTCTCCAGTCAGGTTGTGCAAGAGGAACCACTGTTTGTACAAGAATCTGTCGATACTCTGGAGGTTTTACCCGGTGCTGGATTTAACGAAGGTATGGAGATTTTTATTTCATTACTTTCATTTATGCTACGAAGAAAAGGTATTGCTCGAAACCTAATGACTTCAAAATCTATTTCGGTTGGTAATCTATCCTCAATCAACTTTTGGTTGATTGTGAAAATCAAAATGCTCAGGAGGAAACACTATGCAATTTAAATATTCAACAAATACATGCTTATTGAAAAAGTCCAGCAGCGATAGTCCAAAGCACGTGAAGTGCGCGAGACCCACGCGTGTTGCCATTAGAAAAGACCCTCGTTGAAGTTAAGCGTTACTTGAGCATATAGGCGATTTTAAATTCAATTGTGCTTAGTACAGATGGAAGCGAAATGCCGGAAAAGAAGATCAACCAAGAGTTTAAGTGGATGCCTCGGGACCTGATACCCATAACCATTTTTTCTTTTGTGTCGTTTATTTTTTAAGGTTCTGTCTCAAAGCAATCTGATCTAACAACAAAACTCAACCAGATGCAAGAGTTGGTCCGACAGAAAAACATGGTCGAAGTTAAACTAAGCCAGCAACTGCAGGAGACAAAGAAAGAGCTCGATAAGGAAAGAGAAAATTACAGAGCTGAGATGCAGGAGAGAGAGGCCCGTGAACGCGCGCTGGAACTCAGTAAAAGACAGCTTGAGGAGCAATTGACTGCAATGGACAGAGAGAACTATGAGTCCCTTCAGGAGTTGAACTTGTTGCAAGAGAGACTTCAGGAGAGAATTCGAGTCGAAGGTGAGCTAAGAGAAGAAAAGAACAAGCTGCTGAATGTGATCAAGGAGAAGGACGCCGAATTGGCGAAGGAGAGGGGAGAACTGACGGAAAGACTGCAACAACACGAGCAAGTAATTGAGGTGAATACTTCTTTTTGTGTGTACCATTCATTGGGTGTGGTATGTAAGAAAAAAAATTATTAAAAATCATATGAAAGACTTAAAAATTTTTCGAAATTTGAGCGAAAGTCTTGTGTGTTTTCCTAATCTTCAATGAGTGCTTGATAATTGAGTGAAATCTTCCTTCCTGTAAATTACGGTACGTTTCTCGTCCAAAACGTTGTATGAGGGCGCCAAGAGGAGGCCCAGTCTGGAAAATGAAGATAACGGTATGGTTAAAATCTGTCTTTTTCACTTAAATTTATGTAGGATCCCTTTTACCTGTTAAGTATCATTTTGGAATTTTTGCGTCTTTTCTTTCACGATGCTGTGGTTGTACATTGCGAGAGATTCAAGGTTGCTCTTTTAGCTTCACAAACCAGTCAGTTAAATTTCTCATTTATTTGTCAATCGCAGGAGTTGCGCGACAGGATCTCAACGTCGGACTCAGTCTCTGATGATGTGCAGGACGCGTTCGGTCGTCAGTTACTCGTGCTTCAGAGTCAAAGAGATTCGCTGTTACAGCAGCTTGAACAACAAAAGAAAGACCGCAACTCTTATGTGGACGTGCTGGAGGAGAAGAACGCTTTAGAAGATAGTTTAAGGTAGATGAGCAGGATGTTTAGTTACCTCTTTCGTCTAGGATCTGATTTTGGAGTGTTCGATTTTTTCGTTCGCGTTAGACGACCTTATGTCCGAAATTGGACCGAGAGGATTCCATACTGCTTTTGACTTTCACGTGATAAAAAACTCGAAGCGTGGTTGCTACGGGTCAGGAAACAGCCGAGGAAACAATAAGTTGCGAGCGAGGTCCTCGCAAAACAAAATGAAATTTAGTGAAATTTGAAATAATAACTTCCTAACTCGTCCGTGCCCCTGACTTTGGTTTGTTTTGTTGAGGCAACTGTGTGATTTGTTGAAGGTAATCGATGGCCTATGGAAAGTTTTTTTTTTTTACGAGAGGGATTTTATCTTTATCAGGAAAAACCGAGTGTGAAATTTCGAAAACTTATCAGTGTTTATTGTAACAGCGCTCAAGCTCTTTCTTTTTCCCCCAATTTAATCGTTCTAAGTCTTTGACTCGGTTTTTTTGTTCTTTAGACTTGAGCGAGAACGACTATCTGAGAAACTTCGCCAGAAGGAAGTTTTGGAGCGAGAACTGAGTCGTGAGAGAGCTGCCCTACAAGAACAGTTGATCAAGCAAGCCAAACTAAACGAGATCATCAGGCAGAAAGATCTGTTTGAGAAAGAACTTAGGAAGGAAAAGAACGAACTTCAGGTAACTCGAGACGGTTCACGTGTATTGTGGATGAATATTTCTCAATTTTGGTTAGGTTTGCCTTGAAAAGCAGTGTTAATTTTGATTCGAAGTCATCTAGTGACGTAATTACTTGAATTGATTTGACTTCACTCGATTTGTGGTCGACGCAGTCTCCAAGTGGTTAGCCCGCTGAACTCCGGATCGAGTAATGCGGGCTCGAGCTTCGTCGTGAGGGATTAGGTTGCGTATTTAAGCAAGTCATTTCACTCTTATATAACTGCTTTCCCACTCCCAACCCCCTTCTCAGGTTTTATCTCCGATAGCTTAGCATCCGGTTTAGAACACTCCAAATCACCTCATGCTATGAAAACCGCGGTAAGCTCTGAAGTAATTTTTAACTTTTCGTTTACCACTTAACCCCCCCCCCTCCCCCCATTATGGCTTGAGTTGACTCAAGTTGGACCAAATTTGTAAACTATTAGTTTTTTTTCTCTCTTAGACAATGCTAAGCACTACATGATGAACTGCGATATAGTTCTCGTGTAGAAAAAGTAAAAAAAAATTTATTTACTATCAGAGATTTATTTCCCATAGATTGAACTGGAAGCTATTGAGTCAAAACTGCTCGATAAAGAAGAGCTGCTCTTACACGAGAAAGAACGCCTCGAGGAGGAAATGAGACAAAAAGAGCAACAACTGCAGGAATGGGAACACGAATTCCATCAGAAAGAGATGGAATTCTTGTCCAAAGAGGAATACATCAGAGAGCAGTACAACAAAAATCTGTTAGAGACCCGCTCGGACTTAGAGAACCAGTACTCCACCTCGATGCAACAGTTGCGGACCGATTTGGACGAGGATTACCAGCAGCAGTTGAGGAGACTGGAAGCTAGCTTGAACGATCATTATGGCGGCGAGATTGGTCAGCTCAAAGCCTTGCATCAGGAACAGGTGTTGTGGTGAAAACTGCTTATAGTATTAAAATATTGTTATCAGATCAATGTCAGTATCTGGGTAACTTCCCTTCACCAAACTTTAATTCTAACATGTTTTCAGTTTACTGTTATTGTTTTGGGGAAGGGGTTGGTGCGCAGTTGTTTAGATTCTGTCATTGATCCGTGTTATCATGGAATGGTGCCTGGCACGTATTTTGAAGTTACCATTAGTATTTGAAGCTTTTCATACATCTCCGTACGTATCCTAATGTTGTTAATTTACAAAGAGGTTGTTGCGCTTCCGTTTCCTAAACAGAATTCTGTTTGTATTTACTTAAGAGTTTTCATAGTGTTTTTATAGAAATTAGGGAAAAGGGAATGGTCAGAGAAATCTGGTGGTGAATACACTACTTGGAGACAAACTGTCATTGCTTTTTGTCTTTTGAAAAAGAAGAAACCAACAGAGTCCCCAATATGTAGTTTAGCAGCTACCCATTTTGTACTGTAAATGCGTGTCGTTTGGTGGTGAAATTACCTCTCGTTTTATCAAAATATTTTCAGAAATGTTCTAATTGTAGCCAGCTAACCGTGGGTAATCTTGTAAAACTGTGATACTTACAATTCCTTTTTTCGAGGTGGAGAAACGAGGGTGGGGAAGGGGTCGTCGCACACAGATTTGTTGATGTGTTAATATGTAAAACGTAATGTTTGTTGTAACATTTTAATCTAGATCTGTACATGTGGTGAGTTTCATCTGTATTGTCTGAGTGAACTAGGGCAGCCGCCTTCTTTTCTCTGATTGGCCTATTGAGTTTTCCCGCCGTTTCTGGCCACCCGCGTCAGACGGCTGGCTTTCCAAAATATTTCTCGATTTCGGCACCTACCAGGCTAAACTTTTTTTAATTGAGGGCATTTAGGTTGTCAGCATGTCCGTTATTTGTTTGTGACGTTTTATGAAAAGACGCGTGAAAGACATAACAGAAAACAAATCTTAAAATTTTCTTTCGTGCATGGATGCCCTCGTTGACTCAGGTGAATGCTTGAATTGAATATCAAAAACTGTATTAAATATGGTTACTTAAATTTCAGAAATGACAATTCAAATACAGAATAATATAAACTGAATATTTTTCATAGACGCAATGGTTGAAAGTATGTGCCTTACTTGATAAATAAATTATAAACAAATAGATACGTTGTTCGGTAGAGGAATATTTGAAATGTTCATATAGGAAATGAAAAATTTAAGTGGAGAATGTCTGGTCTCGTAAAGCGAATATTGTGGAACCCTAGGCAATATTATGTACTTTTTCTTAAAGAAATAATCTCAAATGATGGATTGTTGTGAGATCAAACAAAAAATAATAATATTTTTAAATACTTTGCTATCAAAGAGAAAATAAGATTTTTTTTTTATATAATGGCGGTGAATTTTAATAAAGGGATAATTCTTGAAGAGAGGACCAAAAAGTTTCGTTGCTTCTTGTGTTGCCCTGGTTTCACTCAGACTGCGATAACTGTGTGTTCTTTATACTTTAATTTTATCACGACATGTTTCCAGTTCTTCTTCTTCTGTTGTTAATTTTTTTTTGATAGCCGTAACCGCGAAGCGCGTTTGATGATTTCCGCTATTTGGGCTTACAGCTGGGTTAGTCATTGTTTTAGAAATGGCGGCGTTCATGGTCAAACTTTTAGAAATTTGAACACAGCATCCCAACGGATGCCTCCTCTGTAGAACGTCATAACACCTCTACGAGAAAATTTGATGTACGCCTTTTTATGGCGGTGGAAAGATATATGATTTATTGAGGATACTTCTCCTCTAACGAACGCGAAGGGAAGTGGGTAAGGGTGGTCGCTCTCGCTCGCTCGTCTCGTGCGCTTGACTC
Source organism: Pocillopora damicornis (assembly GCF_964200805.1). NCBI lineage: Eukaryota > Metazoa > Cnidaria > Anthozoa > Scleractinia > Pocilloporidae > Pocillopora > Pocillopora damicornis. Next base: position 15,697,977 of record NC_142678.1, read on the forward strand.
GTGCGATTAAGGTTAAAGATAAGATTGGTAAATGAAAGACAAAAACATCATTATGATGGCTTTTCAAAAAGAAAGCGTCGTAGGGCGAGTTCTCGTATGCAGTGCCATTCTGGCTCACACGTCGTATATGGAAAGGCTCTTATGTGTAAAAGGAGTTAATGTGAGACTGGTTTATAAAAAAAAAGACACCGTCTATCATTTTATCGCACCGACTTTTAGAACTAGTGTCTAAAAGACCTGACTTGAGGACACTTTTTAAAATTGTTATCGTGATTTTTGCGATTGATTGTTGCCATAGCGATGTCCAATGATTTCATGAATACCCTGCGAAAATAAATTTGGCAATTTGATTAGTCTGTGACTTTCAAAACAAACAAATAAACAAAATATCTCTCTGAATTTTAAGAATAAAACTGCATTTATTTTTTTCCCTAGAAATTCTTTCGCGTGACAGCGATTTTCAGTCCCTAAATTGATCACGTGTTCTTTTGGTAAAGCTGAAATTTGTCATATAAAAAACTTCGTAAACCTTTAATTTACGAATTAATTTGAAATGTGACTTTCAAATTTAAAATAAACTTTGTCGGTTCCATTCTCAAGGTACATTGTTTCGCGGCAAACTACATTGTCGAGAATTATTGTCAACGCCAGTCAAAATATCAACTCTTCTCATTTTGAAACACCTCATTTGCTGAAAAAAGTTTTTGTTTTGCAAAGTGTAAACAAAAAGGTTTTTCGATCGTTTACAACAATATAGTCAGGTTTGTTCATCGTTACTCCGATAGCGCCGGTTGCCTGGATATACGTAACCTTTGTGGGAGTCAAAAACCAAATTCCCAGGCAAATATTGATGACAATATCCACCGGCCAGGCCAAACATTAATATCCGCTGAAAGCCGTCGCGTCTCGAGTCGAAGCTGTTCGCCATGTCCTGTTGTGTTGCGAAAAAAATTCCCGACGGGATTAACGCCGGAAGAAAGATGGAACCAGTTTACAGCAGTAGTACGAACGGCCTATTTTTGTGATGAAACGGCGGACTAATTGCTTTTTTGATCCGAACTGAATACTCATCTGAATGTGCTGTAAATTGTGTCATTCACAAGCGACCTTTTCTTGACTCCGGTGGCTCGAGTGAAGTTTACATATGGAATGGTGCGATCTTTCGTTGTGGCTCGTCAACTCGCTGCTAGAGCGAGACTGTTTCAAGGTGGGAAATTTTCGGGTTTTTTTGTAAGCCTCGACGAAACAAGATTTCTGCTCCTAGCGTTTTATTTTTATTGTGGTACTTTATGTTAATATAGACGTAATTTAGTCTAGTAACCGATGTTGTCAGTGATATTGCTTGTGCCAGTGATTTTTTTCTACGTTACACACGAGCGAGTCGTTAATACAATACTTTGCATTTTGGACTTGTTACTTGACTATAAATTTACTCGACTTCACAACCATTACAACAGAATCTCACCAATCTGAGCAAGATTGAGCGCTAGCATTTGCCGTTTCCTATCTAGTAATTTTTATTCCGCATTTTTGGAGAGTTTTGAGATTACTTTCAATCTGAATGAAACGCAAGCCACTTAAGCTTCTAGAGAATCGAAACAAGTTAGAACCGAATGTGTTCGTATCTTTTATTTTGTCCGTGGAGAATGCGAATTTATTATTCCTCGACGCGTTTCCCGGCCAACCAATCCAAATTGTCGAGAGGACGTGCATCACCGGTTACCCACCTGTTTTTAATTATGTAACGAATTTTGTGATTGGTCGGCACAGTTTATTCTGTCAAAATAGTGACCCTTCCGTTACGTGTCGTTTCGTGTCACGCCATTTAATTACAGACGCCCTTTGAGCAATATTTTGCCATCTCTCGCTTCCTTTTCGTTTATTATTATTTTGTTAGAATTTATTTTTAAGCCAAATTGAAAATGTCAAAGAAGCTTGTTACATCTGGTGAAGTTTTCTTTGTCGTTGCCTTGTGTGAAAGAAAACGCTTATTTTTATTCCTTTTCCACGAGTAAACAAACCCGTCAGAAATGAAAAGTTTTAAATCTTTAATCTCCATCACCCAATTTCACCACAACATAACCTCATTGGCTCCCGGCCATCGAAACATCAGGCGCACCAAAACATAGCAATTAACTGAAAAGGCGATAATTTCAGCGATGGACCGTTGCACGGGTTTTTAACCGACAAAAACGTTGGTTTTTTACTCTTTGTGAATCTATTTCGCTCTACATCTGGACTGTACCTGGAAATACTCAGGTAAACAATAGTATATCTCATTTACGATGTTAATTTGAAAGCTCTTTCATTTCGATCTTTTGACATATAAATTTTGTTGGAATTGTTTCTACTACTCTTTTCTTACCACGATGTGCTAAAACGTATCATTGGGTAGATTTGTTTTCGCCCTGCGATCGGCCGAAAAAGTTAGAAATGTTTCAAAGGAATTGGAACTAATTTGTGTCATCTAACCTAGCACATGTTATTAAAGTTATTGGTTATTAGACCACTTTGCTTACAGATGAACGTGTAGTTTAAATTAGTTTGCGATCAGGATTTCTTTGCGCGTTATTCTTCTATCTTGTTGCCGTGAAACATTTTATGCTCAGTTAAAATAGAACCTTCTTGCGAGCTGCGATCGCCGGAGTGCACTTAACGACATAAGCGAGTGATATTTCATCGTTCTCCCGCGCTTAATGAGCAAATATCAATAATTTCGCTCAAGAAATCGAGAGTAAGCATTGAATATTTATTTTTAATGACTGCTTCAGGATAGTTATTCCAGTGTTAATCTGACGCCTTGGACATGCTCACTAGCTAGAAATCATCGAGCTGGCTTTCGATTAACGGCGAGCCATTGTTAATCTTTAATTGCTTGGGTGACTGTTGTTTGCATTGTCGGCAGTTATTTGTGTTTGTTTTGTTTGTTTCCTTTGTCCTTTTCATGTCACATTGAGTACCATTATTGTGGCTTTTGGTCGAAACTGGGCGTACGAAAATATCTACAAAAGCGATTCAAATTGAAAAGGAGGTTGGTCCAATTAACAAGTGAAAGTAACACTCAGTTTTGGCAGGTGTATCAGAAGAGTCTGTAGCGTAAAAGTCACGTAGAAGATTTCGGTGATTATGTATAATACTTCCCTGCTTTGTAAGATCGTCGTATAACGGTCATGTAGTGCCATCCCTATAAAATACTGTACTTGATGTTCTTAATCCGCTCGCCGCTTTTTTTTTTTTTCCAAAGATTAGAAGTTCCCACCTTGTGGGATATCACAGTTCTCCAATTACATATACATATGTTTTTTTTTTTCAGAATTATGTAGTTCCCTTAGTACGTTTTTCTAAAATTCATTGTTCCCAATACTCTTTTGAAGGAGAATAATTTAAAATACAAATCTTCTCAATTAATTGTGGGTTTACTTGCTAGAGATGTGTTTTTTCCCTCGATTCTAGCAGACACAACACCTTTTTTTTATCTACATAATTTATATGATGATCTATTCAGTTAGAAAGCGGGAACCCTTCTCATTGACAATCATCAACCCCAAGCAGAAGCTGTAAATCCTTGAGGCTTGAGATATCATCGTATATAAGATCAGAATATTCTGCTGCTATATCATCGAAACAATGAGAAATAGTGTCTTTAGAAAACAACTTTTAGCTCCTTCATCATGTTAGTGGTTCCTTATTGACACAGAGTGTTGCGGTAAAGAGAGCTATATTCTTTAAAAATAATTAATTTTACGAGATGCAGAGCTCATTTGTTAGCTCGATTTTACCCTTTTCTGGTCTTGCAAATGCGAATGTCTCATAGGACAATCTTTGGTGTATCCCACAACAAAGAATAGGAAATTTCTTCGGAACTATGTGAGCAAAATTAGTGCTTTAAGCAAAGAAGGAAACAGATTTTGATTGAGACCAAGCTTCGAACGTGATGAATTTATTCAGCCCTTTTGACGCGGTGCTTCAAATTCAACATATATTGTAAGCATGTCAGCCTGAAAAAAAATGAACAACAGAGCAGAGAAGCATAAAGAAATATTGTTTCCGTAACCACATTTTTTACCCATACACCCGAACGTGCAAAATTGCACACTGTACTCATTTTTTAAGGTTGTGACAATAGGATTGGTTTTACAATCAAGAGTTTCTTTAGTTGGTGATCATTTCCTTTATTCTCGTGACTTAAATGTGTGATTCAGGGGTGATATTGTAAGGAGAAATTAGATGCAAATCACTATTTAGGATCAAAGGGTTAATCGTTAGTTTTAGTGCGCTAGAGCAGTGATTGATTTTTACAGAACGAGGTCAAATGTTTTTTATGCATTTTCAAGATTTATGGATCACACCATCACGTCTGACAGTTCAGTTTCTTTCGGCAAGAAAAATTGCATTCTAAACACAAGTGCTTACTTGTCTTGAAGTCAGTTGCTTTTTGCAAGATAGATATTGGATATCTGTTTATCCCAAGAAAAAAAGACAGCGAAATTTTTCATACAATGCATTAATGAAAAATTTAGTAACAAAGATTGAAGTAACGGTCCAAAATTCTTATAGCCTTCTATTCTCCACCTGACCCGTTTGAGTCGAAGTTTTTAAATTGTATAAAAAAACCACTCGACTTGGGCCAATCAGAGTAAAATAATTTGGTTATATCAACTGAGTTGATAATGTAAATTGGACACCAAGTTTCAAAGCTGACGTTTCGAGCGTTAGCTCTTTGTCAGAGCAGATGAGAGTAAGATCGACGCAAAGGTGTGATATGCAAAACAGATATCTTTTAGATAAATGACACAACCTTTTAAACTCTAATTTAGTTTGAACTTCTTTTGATGAATTGTTGAATCACAATTGTACAGTTCTATTGTTCTTTGTTTGGGATGAATAATTGCTGAGGTCGTGAACACTGTGCTAAAACAAACAGACAACAAAAGCTCCTGTCTGGTGTTAACACGCGTCACCCAGTCGGTAAACAAAGATGGCGTCCTCTACGCTTTCGGCCTAACTCGAGTTTCTTTCTGTGTTTCTTCTTTTCCAGATGACACGGATGAATTCTGAGTTTGAGCAAAAACTCTGGGAGCTCAAGAACGAACTGGAATCGCAGCGTCTTCAACAAGTTGGAACTATGAAGAATGTGCTGGACAGACAACACTCGAAGGACATGTTGGAGATTGACGACGTTCATCAGCAACAAATGGAAGAACTGAGGGAAGGTAAGATAATGGAAATTGTGTGGACATCTTAGGAGAAATAAATGAGCGATGACCTCGCAGGTTCGGACATTGCGAAAACATTACGATCAGAGGAGTCAAATGATTGAATCTACTCTTTTGACTTGTGAATTAACGTGAAGTTATTAGCCTAAGAAAGATGGTAAAGTTTTAGCCCCAAGTTGAGTGAAGAAAGACTTTTATAATCGTGTTTTAACAAGCGCGGGACAAAGAGCATGTTGGAATCCCCAAAAACAAGTGTGAAGGTCATAAGAATAAAGGAAGCGATCACCAATTTAAGAAGCTCCTGATTGCAACACAAATTCTCTTTGTCAGTGCCATAGGAATTGTAAAGAGAATGGTGTAGAGAATATAAATACTGATGTCAGGGTGTAAAGGTATTAGGGTTAATCATCCTAAGGTTGAAGGTAAATTCCCCCCTTATAAATAGAGTGGCGGTGCACATTTATTTAACCCTCAAGCTCCCAGAAGTGATTAACACGTAACTTCTCCCTGTAATATCTATGCATTATCCAGCCAACAGGTAACGAGAATACTCAACGTTATCAGTTGGAAGCTTTCATCTTGATCTAACACCAGATTCTCGTAACTACTTTACAAGAAAATGTGAAGAAGCTAGAGAGGAGAATTAACAATCCGTTTTTTTTTCTTTTTATCGTTAAGATCTTGACCAGCGACACCAAGAAGTCATGGGAGCTGTTCAGTTGCAACTAGAAACTTCGCATCACGACGAGTTGAACGAACTCACCGCCAGTTTCCTGGCTGAGACTGCTATTAAGGTCGAGACTGCCCGTTTGGAGACTGAGCACGATTGGCAACAAAAACTAGACGAAATGAAAGAAAAACACGCGCTGGAAGTAGATGCAATAACTGAAAAAATGACACAAGTGAGTGATGAATTCACCCTTAAATTTTTCCTCTTCAATATTTTTTTTCTTTAGAGTGGGTTTCACGTTTAGATGCATATAAGCGTGCACTCATGGTGTCGTAATGTTAAACTCTAGACCCATTCAGTCTTCGTATGATTTTCACACATTTTTTTTTTTTTTACATATAAACATGCGAAATTTGCCTTGTGAAAGACTTGTTTAAAGTAAGTAACAATGTCATCCCTGCCACGCAGTGTTTTCACATGCTTTTCAATTAGTTGTTAAAGCCCAGGTATGAACAGGTTGATTTCACGTATGCAGTTTAGAGTCTCGACAACGATAACTGACTGAACACGAATGACCCCGAATCTTAACCCTTTAACCCCAAAGATTTGATTTGTAATTCTCCCCCCCTGGCTGCTACACATTTCCTTGTAAATTGTTTTATGAGAATTTGGTGTTCGGTTAAGGTAATATCTTGTTCCTGATGAGTTCGAGTATTCTCCCTATCAGTTTGTTGGATAATGTATGGATATTATAGGGAGAAGTTACATGTTAATCACTTCTGGGAATTATAGGATTAAACTAAGTAGTCCAACGGAGCGCCTGAGTAATAAGTTATAAGATTAGCAGAACAAAACTACGATGCCGTTTCCAAACCCTCGCAAGTCTGTTATTTAGTAGAACTGACGGAACGGAACTGATGCGTTTTCGAATTGAAAAACAAAGCATTCATTTGCTCTTCTTTCTAAAGAAACTGTAATGGTGAATTTTTACTTGGTGATAGAGTCTAGATAGCTTCGAAATGTCGTAGCTCTGTTTTGCTTATTTTCGTCAAAATTCTTCCAATTTGGGGCTTTATTCACTCCTTCATTTCAATCTTGCGTAGCTTTGTCATTTCGAGTTACTGGTTAAGAATCACTCAGCTTGAACTAGCGTGACGAGGACCTCTCAAAGCCTATAAGAGAAAACCTACAACACAGTTTCCCAAGTAGTTTTAGTGAGAATTATTGTAATTAAAAGTTTGAATGCTGTTTTTTACTGTCTTTTTCTCGTAGCTTGAGAAAGACATGGATGAACTCAAGGAGAAGCATGAATACGAACTGAGCGAAAAACTGTCCAAACAGGCAGAGCAATTTGAACAAAAACTAGAAAAGGAAGTACTAGAAATCACTGAAAAACACAAGGAAGATTTTGAGAATGAATTACAGCAAAGCCTAATTGCTACAGATGAAAAACATCAGAGCGAATTGAACGGATTGCGAAATGAACTTATGGAAGAGTTCCGAGAAAAACTTGAAGAAATGGAACAAACTCTTGGAGAACAACATGCACAGGAGTTGGAGGAGCTACGTGAAGAGCTTGAAAAGGAAAGATCCGAAGTTACAAATGCAGCTTTAGATGATCTGGGAAGAAGACACGCTGAGGAAATAGAGTTTATGAGGAACGAACAAGCACAGCTGCTTGAACAGGCTACAGAGGCAAGACGGCGTTTGGAGAAGATTCACGAGGAGGAGATCCAAGAGATCAACGAACAAGTCAAACGCGAACATGAAAAGTTGTCACGGATGAGAGAGGACTTAGAAGGAACCTACGATGACACTGCTAAAGAGCATGCGCAACAGCTGGAAAACGCGCGGGCGCAGCTGGAGCAGCAGCGGAATGAGCTGAAGGCGACGCACTTGTCGGAGCTGCAGAATTTGAAGGCCGAGTTCGAGAGGCGTTTAGTTGAAGCTGATCAGAAGCACGCCGAAGAGGTAGAGAAGCTCAGATCGCAGTTGGAGCAGGAGAAGATGGAGAGAGAGCTAGAGCATGTAAGGGAGCTGGAAAAACTTGCGGAAGATATGGAGAGAAGGTAACGTACATGTATTTAAAAAAAAATAATAATGATTAAAAAAAAGTATACGTTCAGGTGAAGTGTTTTTTAGCGAGTGTATTTTGTTATCAAAACTGCAAAGAAATTTTGAAATATTCGCCAAATATTAGAAGGGTTGTTGGCAATAACGGTACCCACGAGAGTCTCACAGATGTTCAAATCCGAGTTAGCGTCCATGAAAAAAAAAAAAAACTCCGAAGCATTTCAAAATTAGTAGTAACCTTATGTTCAATACTTTTGTTAAAAAGCTAATCAACGTTAATCCAGAAGTAAGAATCAATCAAGGTTTTCAATTCTCATGATGACCCTCATCAGCTTTAAAAAAACACGCGTGGTGTTTTGTTTTTTTTAGATGACGTGCGAGCGTGGAAAACACGCGTGGTATTTGTTTGAAGATGACGCGTGAACGTTGTAAACACGAATCAGAAATGTCGTTGTCTTTTTGTCATTCTGGTAACATGGTTAGTCGAATTATCATTTTGCATCTTCCATTGTTAGATACATCTCCAAGGAACAACAGCATGCTAGAGAAATTGGTGAACTACAAACTGAATTGCTCAAAGTCAAGACAGACATGGAAGAGAAACAGTTCTCTGAGCTAGAAAGTACCATGAAAGATCTCGGTGGAAAATATGAAGAAAACCTTCAAAAGATTGTGAGAGATCTTCAGGATAAACAAGAGCAAGAAATTGAAAGTTTAAAACTTGATTTTGAAAAGATTAAGGAAAAAGAACTAGAAGCGTGCAGAGAAGAGGTGAAAGAACAATATGAAGATGAAATACGATCGCTTAGGTCACGCCATGAGATTGAACTTGAAGATTTAAGGGGGCAGTTCCAAGAGGAAAAGATGAAGGATTTTGCGAAAATGAGCGCCAAAATGGCCTTGAAAAATGCACAGGCTTTGGAAAAGATGCGACTTAATCTGAGCGAAACACACGAGAAAGATATGGAGGAACTGAGAATGGAAGGTCAGAAAGACTACGAGAGAACTGCTCTGAGGTTATCCTCTCAAATTGAAGGGATGGAAATTGAACATCGTAAGGCACTACGGCAATTGAAAATGGACCTGAACGAAAAGCATGAAAAGGAAATGGAGGCTTTACGACGAGAGGTGAGCAGCAAAGAGGAGCTTTTGATAGATTTGAATGAGAGCCATGAAAAGGAAGTAAACGATCTAAAACGTAGACAGTTCAGTGATTTGTTAGATGAGGTATCTAGTGTAAGAGCAGAGCTTGCTTTGGAAGCAGTTCAGAAAGTGGAAGAAGCTAAGTTGGAGATGGTTGAAGATAGCTCCAGGAAGGACGCTTCTATTCAAGATTACGAGGAAAAAATACATCAAATTCTCGAGCAACATGAAAAGCAGGTCAAAGACTTGAGCGAAGAATATGAATCGCAGCTCAAAGACCTCAAAGAAGAATTAGAACTCTCCAAACAATGGATGTCCAAAGGCGTAAGCAACGAGGAAGAGTTGTTCGCACAGTATGAAGCAAAAATTCAAGACATAAAGCAGCACTATGAGAAGGAAATTGAATTTTTGAAGGAAAACAGCTTATCTAAGGATGACAGTGAAGGTGGCGACAATGAAAAATACCTGTTGGAGGAGTTGGAAAAATGTCGAGAGGAAACCGATGAGTTAGCAGCGAGGCTGGAAACTGAGAGAGAACAATTTAAAGACATATACAATAATACAAAAACTGCACAAGAAACAGAGCTTGTGTCTTTAAGGAGAGAGCTGGAAGCTAAACATCAACAAGAGCTAAAAGAAACGAAGGAGCTTTTTGCCGAAAATGTTGAAGCTTTGAAGGAAGAACTCCTTGTCGCTTCAGACGAGGCAAAATTGCAGCTTATCGCAGAGGAACTTGAGAAGAAGCATCAGATAGAACTTGACGCTCTGAAAGAACGACTTAGTGCCGAGCATCAAAATGAAATGGAAACCTTCAAAGTACAGATGAGTGAAGAGGTTGAAGCTCTCAGGGAACAGATTCTTGACTCGTCCGAACAAGAAAGGTTTGACGTTTTGAAGGATGATTTGGAAAGGGAACATGAAAACGAACTAAAGGCCCTACGTGAGCAGCTCGAGAGAGAAAACGAAGAGGAGATAGCAAAGCTTAAAGAGGCTTTCGCACAAGCTTTAGACGCTGTGCAAGCTGAGGAGAAAGCCAAAGGTGAAATACAACCGTATTCTCAAGAGAAATTTGATGAACAACTTGACGAAGTCAAGCGGCAACTTGAAGCGGAACATTTGCAAGAAATGGAAAAACTCAAAGAGGATATGTTACATGAAGTGAAAACCCTTCAGGAACAGGTTCAGTTAGCTGCTGATAATGAGGTGGAAGCCACGAGGGCTCGTTTGGAGGAAGAGAAAGACGAGATAAAAAATAGATTAGACGAAAAAATGGCCGAAGAGAGATCGCAACTTGAAGCAGGTAAAGTAAACCTTTAGTTGTTCTACGTTCTTGACGAGTAGCCTCATAACAACGAAAATTGAGAAAAAAATTCATTTGACTGCTTAACCAAAAAAAGGTGTTGGAATCTATTTTTTTGTCCTATTATTAGAATTATTTTACATCTATATTTTTTTTTTGCTTAATTTTTGTTCGTGTTCTTAGTATGACGATGAAATTTTTTTGACCGTTACGAAGTAGCCAATTGAGACGGAATTTTCCTCTTTCAATGAAGTAAATTATATACGTCTTCAACACTTTGAGCACTAAGAGAGACTAGCATCTAATTTCTCCTTACAATATCAACCCTGAATCGAACATTCAGGTCACAAGAATAAAGGAAATGATCACTAACTTAAGAGGCTCTTGATTGTTAAACAAATTCTCTTTGTCAGCACACTAGAAAATGTGTGGAGATCAGTATTGAGAATATGCATACTGATGTTTGGGTGTTAAGGGTTGAAAGAAAGCTCTTTATATATATATAATTCCAGTAATCGACTCCTTTTCAGAAACCATCTCTTGGGACAACTTTATTTCCGCGACGTTCATTACCAATTGTAATTTCTTTGTTTGTTTGTTTGTTTGCATTCGTTACGGGAAAGGGAATTGATAGGATTAACTGCCAGCATTTCCATGGTATTTTTTTTTTTTTTTTGCCTCAGAAGAATAGTTTTGAGCAATTATCGAACCAGTATTTCAGTGACCGTGTCATTTCTCAATATTTACTTACTATTCTAGATTTACTCGCTAGTTTGGAAGCTGTGAGAGAAGGTGTCAAAGCTAGCAATTCCGATTTACCAAAAGGTCCCTTGAGATCTCAAAAGACAAAGAACTGCGGTTTTCCAGGGCTGCAAAGTTTTTGGAATACATTTCGTCTTTCATAATGTTTGCCACGTGATGTTTATAGCGATTTTAGTAGCGATATCTTTGCAAAATTTCCGGTCCAATCCCTCGGTTTAGTTCAGAAAGTAATGGTGCAGACTTCAGGTTTTCAACCGCAGTAAATCAAAGGTGAAATTTCTCCCCTAAAATGCTTTGAATTCTCGTAATTTTACTGTGTCCTGACTCTGAGGTGAGACGTTTTGACATCGTTCGATGAACCTAGTTGCAAGGTTGATTGATGTACTCTGGTTCTCCGTTGATTACAGAGTGCGTAGACCGCATAGGAGCTCTTCATAAAGGCTAGATTTTCATGTAGGTTTGCCGTCTTTTCACGAAGAATTTAACCAAGGGACTCTTGTTTTGATTCTTGCATCTTTCACAGAACACCAAGCTGCCATGGCGCAAGCTCGAGAGGAACAGGAAGCCCAACATCTGAGCGAACTCGATGCTCAACAGCAAAAACACGATGCTGAGATGAAAGCATTGCAGTTGAGATTCAACGAAGAGCTGGCCACCGAGAAAGCCCAGCTGGAAGAGGAGAAAAACGCTGATATGGCACGGTTAGAAGAAGCACTCAGCGGTAACCTCAGCCAACAACAAGAGTTACAGCTACAGATGTTAAAGGAGCAGCATGATCGTGAACTCGAGGCTGTCCGAGAAGAACTGGTTCGAACTCACATGGAAAAGTTCACCGAGATGACTGCTCGGTTAGAGTCTGAACACGAGGTTTGTTTGTCTGTTTGTTTTTTAGTGCAACTTCCTTCCTAACACTTTTTGCTTCAGAAATTAAACGTTGTTAGGGATATAAAACATGTAGGACATTCATAATCTTGGAAATAGTATTCTGAAATAAGCAATAACAGTTGATATTTGAAGTGCTGTTAATATTATTACAAGTGTTGTAATTATTACGATATTTCTTTTTATTGTATTTATTTTAAAAAAAAAAAGGTTGAAGTAGAGAAATCCAGTTCGTGTGATACAGTAAATTTCTCTAATACGCTAGAAGTGGAAAAAACCTCAGACTGTCTACTTAAGAGATATTGACAATCTAATGAGGAGATTTCTTCATTTATATTTCATCACTCTCATTCTCACAAAAGCTTTTGTTCTATGTTTGGGAAAGTTTTATTCCCCGAGCAGTCCTAGTTTTTCCTAATAAATATTACCTTTGGTCCGCTTAGGAACTATTTCGTTCGCGGTTTTTTTTTTTTTTTTTTGTAATTTTGTACCCTTTTCTCAAACACAACACGCGTAGAGGCTTCAAAATTTTCATAAGAAAGTATAGTCAGTTTCATGTTCTTTTTGACACCGAGTACAATTAACCTCGATTTGTTCTGTCCTAGGCGGATCTGGAAAAAATGAGAGAATTCACACGCGCTGAGATGTCTGAGAAATTCCAAACTGAACTGGAAGAGGCCAAAGAAGTGGCTCGTTATGAACTTGAACAAGAACATTTGGAAAACCTCCGACAGCTTGAGGCAAGCCTGGGACAGAATCACGCAGAACAGCTACGCGGATTGGCTGAACTACAACAGAAACACGTAGATGAAATTCACAACCTCAAGGCTACACACGTGACGGAAATCGAACGACTTAAAAAGGAGGTCGCCCAAGCATACAACGATCAGCTTTCCGCCGTAAGTTTGGACGCCGAGAGAGAAGTTTCCCAAGTGAAGGAGGAATTAGACGAAGCTCACAGCAAAGAGATTGACGCGTTCAAAGACGCACTTGAGCGTGAAAAGTCTCGCGTACTTGCGCTTGAGGCGGTACAGGCCAGCATTCAGGCGGCCCATCATGACATCGTGCAACGGATGCAGGAGAACTTTGACAAGGAGATGGGGAATGTGAGGAGTAATGTAGACTCTGCACATGGAGAGCAGGTACAAGAGCTACAGAGCTTGTTGGAGGAGAGACACAAAATGGTAAAGATGCTAGAAAAATATTTTGGTAACATAAGGATAAATACCAATTAGGGAGGCTGCACAAACCTTACTGGGGTTAAGTCTTTGGTGAAGGTTAGCGCGGATACCTACCTTTACACTCTTTTGCCCAAAAACCCACCCACCCACCCACCCTCCGTCACTTTGTCTGTCGTTTGTGTTGTTATTTTGAAAGGATACGAAGCATTCATGAGGCAACTTGCTAGTGTTATTAGATGGAGCGTCGGCACTACACCAGATCAGATGAACTTTAGAATGGCGAAATAAGTAACTGGGAATATATGTGAAAATCATAAGTGAAAATTCATATTTATGAAAATCAATGATGAAATCAGTAGCCATAGAAAATCAAAAGACTTTTCAGGTGGCGGCTAAGATGACATGTAGAGTAGCCATGTCATCTTTTTCTTTTTTCTGCACGCAGTGCTGGCTTTCGTTGTCTCCCGGCTCGATGTTAGCATTACTTTTTGTTTCCTGGCCCGGGTTGTTCAAAGCTGGGTTAAGATAACCCAGGGTTAGTGTGAAATTTGATTTTAGGTCTGAAAGCTTTAAGAGAGTTCAGTTCAAATCTTTTTGCTCGCAATTTTATCATTGGATTTCCTTAAAGTAATAGGGAAGATTTTTCCTTAAAAAAATAATTTTTGAACAAATGGATTAATATTTAACCCCAGGCTAGTGCTAATCGGCCTTCGAACAACTAGTCCCTGGTTAACTGTTTGTGCTTGATATTGGCAGGAGCTGGACCGTGTCAAATCCGATCTCGCCGCTGCTGAAGGAAGAGCTGCTGCTATAGAAGCTGAACAGGCCAAAGGTCTTGAGGAAGTCGAGGAGCAATTCCGTAAAGAAGTGGAAGTACTACAAGATTACCTGAATTCCCGAGAGAAAGAATTTATAGCAGAAATTGATAGGACTAAGGTGGGACTGCATTTCGAGATTTTTTCTTTATAGCCTTAAAAAACTGCGGTGTTTTTAAATTCATCAGACAGAAAACCCAAACTGGACATTCAGTCTGACTTTTTTAAAGCAAAGGTATTACTGGTAATGATAATTAGCTCTGCCAATCTAGTTTTGATTTGAAATCTTTGTTCTTTTGTCTAGGATGAGAACGAAAAGCTGTTGAACAAGCTGCAGGAGAAACAGTCTCTGATTAAGGAGGTGTGTGTTAGACATTGTTTAGCAAGAGCTTTTTTTTTTCTCGTGATCAGCATCATATTGGAATGCCATGTTTAACTGTTGATATGTGATGGATGGGTTTTCAAGTTTTACTGAACTTCTAGATTTTATTATTTTGCCCGTCATTCAGTCTTCTATGATATTTTTCAGGGGTTAAAAAGTAGGTTTTTTCTTGACATTCAATTTATCACCATTTTTTCCTCAAGAAACTGCATAAAATTCACGAAAAGTTTCGTTAACAAAATTTCTATCCAAAATCTCCTCATTTTTTCCCCCATTTGACTTTCCAGATGGAGGCTGAACAGGTTCGTCTTCAAAATGATCTTCAGCGTCAGTCAGACAACTATAACTTGATTTTAACACGTCGAGACAGAGAACACCAAGAGGAAGATAATCTCGTCACCATGCTTCGCTCTGATGTGGAGAGACTAGCTGCCGAGAGGTAAGGGACCTTTGCTACAACTAAGTTACAGTCCAATGAGATTGTGTTGTCATGTTCAACTGATTGAGCTGATTCTAAGTTCAATTATTTTTATCTTCTTCTTCTTGTAAGGGATGCGTTGCAGCGAGCAAACGAGCGCCTGTTAAAGCTTCTTTCAGACGTGATGAAACAGGCGGCTTCTACCGAGGAGACGATAAACAAACAGCTTGAAGACCTAATACAGGAGACAAGCCAAAATGAAGAACAACTTACACAGTGGCCCTTACATGAATTGGAGTCCGGTACAGTAAATGAGTCCCAGATCCCACCAGACTCTATTCGTCGCCCGCAAAGCTCGCTTCCTGCCGGGCTATTGACGTCAACGCCTGCTGCGGGACCCAGTGCCCCTGCGGTCAACTTTGCGACACCAACCGGAGGCGCTACCGCTGACCTGTCCGAGTCAGAAGATGCAACGCTGACCAGTAAGACTGACTTGTCACTTCTCAGTGATGAAGGATTGGAACTGTCACAGCGACAAACGGACACAATCTTCCAAGGGCCGAGTTTGGATGAACAAGCTGAGGAACTTGTGATAGGTAGGGCCAAAAATTGTGTGGAAAAGAAAGTTTTTAGTGTCCTCATACGCTGGAAAAAAGGAACTTATCCAATATCTTGAGGAAAAAATGATGAAAGCGTTCTTTAATCGAGCGGATCATAGTTCTTCTGGAAAGAAATGGGTCTCGTTAAAACCAAGACTTTCACTCTTCTCACACATTCCACTTCTTGTCATTTCCTTTGATACGCAGTTCCGCTCACGTGTATTACAGAAATGCATGCGCTTGAGCGCATGCATTCCCACGCGTTACAAGCGTGAAACGTGCACACTGCGTGTCACTGCACGTAGCCAATCAGCAGGAACTCACTTAATGTGTGTACTGAGACACAGTTTATGTAATGAAACAAAAAGGTTGAATTATTAATTCGTCAAACGATTTCCGAACAGCCGCTTCCCTTATTTAAGAACTAGTTAGTCGAACCGTTCTGGTTGTCCATCGAAGTGGCCTGTTCCAAGAACCGACTGAACTTTATCTGGCTCAAAAAGCTCTGTCCTTTGAGTAGAGCATATCAATTTTTCACGTTTATGTATAGATTACTCTTGACATGCGTGGCAGTATGAGGCCCTAATATTGCAGACGATGGTGCAACTGATTTCTAATCCTTTTGGCACTGAAAGCCCGCGAAACACAATTTGCCTGCACGTACCCGTAAGGAGTAGGTCTGCGCGTTCTTTTGACCCCGAGTAAGAACCAGCTCTAAGAGTAATTAACTTTGCTTTCTCTTTTCAGATTCTGGGGTTCGGCTCAGATCTGCTGCGCAAAAACTTCTCGAAGTTGTTGCCACGATGACCAAACAGGTAACATCAATTTTTTTTGTTGCGCAGACAGTCGGCCTTGGGGGGGTGGGGGTGTTCATCAACGACACCATATACTTAATTGCCGCTACTTCGCAGCCGATTAAAAGCCTAACAACCAACGAGTAATACTGTAAACTTTTCTAAGCCGTTTTCAACGACTACCTACCCACCATCGTGCTTTTTTTTTTCTACTATTGAATAGCGTAAGAGTCAACTTAAGTCTCGTACGTGTCGCAACGCAGTGGAAATTTTCCTGGCTAAAGCATCATTTGAATTTTTCTTGCAGTGGAATCAGGCCCGCATGGCGCAGAAAGAGCTTCTTAATGCTACGTCTCAACGAAACGAGGAGCTCGAACAAGTAATGGCAGCCCAAGAGAATCTAATGGCGAGGTTGAAAGAGGAACTGGAGGAAAAAGAACGCCTGGCAAACGAACTGAATAAAGCGAATGAACACATGGAAGAAATGGCGGCTGAAAACGACAGACTACAAGGTGAAGCCACAGATAACGTGAACAAAGAGAACGAGGAAATGAAAAAAGAAAACGAAGAGTTGAAATCAAAAGTCGAGGCTGCCGAGAAGGAGCTAAAAGAAGTAAAAGATCGTGAACAGGAGCTGGAAGAGGTAAGACGAGTTCTTGTGTCTGAAGTGGAAGCTCTTCGAGAAGAAGGAAGGCTTCGCCTGGCGCAGGAAGTGGCGGAAAAGAATATGGAGGAAGAAGAACACTCGATGGAGTTAAAAACGTTAATCAAGGCCAGAGATGAATTGGCTGAAGAGTTAGAAACCTTGAAGGAATCCGGCGACGAGCTCTTGGAAGAGAATGATGCACTGAAGGCTGCGGTAGAGCAACTGGTCAAAGAGAAGAAAGATCTGGAGGAAAAGGTGGTGCGGGTAGAGGCGCAGAAACTCGATGAACTTGATGGCCCGGAGGAACTCAAAGCTAACGTGAAGGAATTGAGTGAGGTTTCTCAGCGACTTAAAGAAGAAAACTCTGTATTGGAGGCAAAAGTTGCTTCTCTAGAGAAAGAAGCGAATCGGTCTCAAATGACGGGTTCTGAGGCTCAAGTTATTCAAGAGAATGATCATTTGAAGAAGGAAGTCGAAAAATTACAGGAGGATATCGGCGAGTTACAGGAAGAAAACGAAAAGCTGAAGGACGCCATTGAACAATTCAGGGAGGCAGTACAGCAGCTTTGGGACGAAAAAGAAGAATTGAGTATCGAGCTGTCCAAGGCGAGAGGAGAAGACACCTTGGAGTTTGACGAGCTCCAGCAGCTGAGATTGCAGACCAAAGAACTGACGGGACAGAATGAAGAGCTTACGGAGAAGCTTAAAAACGCTGAGTTGGAGCAAGAAAAGAAACGAGAACTGCTCCAGAAGGCGCAGATTCACCTCGAAAAAATTCCTGAGTTAGAAGCCGAGGCGAAGGAACAGAATGAACTCGTGAATCAGTTGATGCAGGAACAGCTGCGGAATAAGGAAGAGATCGAGAAACTTCAACGCGCTGCGTCCTTGCAGAAGGAGGTACCCTTGATACAGGTATGCTGGATGGACTTACTGTCTGTCGCTCACAATATTAAGGATCCTTGTTTAGACCTTGAAATACTAAGTGCTCCAAAATCGAGTAATGATCATACTAAAGATCTGTATGGATCGCATAGTCCGCTCGTTTCCGCTTGCATATGTAAACTAATGTAATGTTTTTCAACTTCGCTTGTCTGACAATTGCAAATGACAATTGCATCTCTGTAAAGTAAGTTTAATGAAGGTTAATCCGATCAAAAGTTTCTTTTGATCGGATTTTATTTTCCCGGTCTTCTTGGCAAGATTTTGAGATTCGAAAAAAATTTGCTGTTATAAAATCTTAGTTTGTGTGTAGTAGGATATCTGGGCTAGTGAAGCTTATGCGCCAAGGCAGTGAGAAACCTTTCAGCAGTCTATAAAAGGTTGTCGAAAAAAAAGGACAAAATTTCACGCGACATTCTTGAAAGGAAATCAGGGTATCTAGTAATAACTGACGTTTCTCAGATTTCTTTGAAATCATGAAGTCGAGAAACCGTGACCTCTAAACTACCCACAACGTCTTTCGTCTGTCGTGTGTACTTGAGAGCTTCTTTTCCCGCCACCCTCTCGTGAAATAGCTGCATATCATTTTTGTTTCCTTCAACAGGTTACGACTGTAGAAACTGTTGAGGGAGGTATTCATGGCGAAGAATTATGGGGAGTTGATGATAAAACAGACGGCGGAGATTCCAAACAAGACGAGGAAACCGTTCAAGAATTAAAGGCAAAAGTTAACGATCTTGAGCAACAGGTAGAGAACTATAAAAAGGTCTTGGAAGAAAGTATTCAGGAGCCGGAAGCAAATAAGCTAATGGAACTCGTTGAACAGGTTCGCTCTGAGCGGGAAGACTTAGCGAGCAGGTGCAAGGAACTGGAAGGGAAAGTGAACGAGGAGGGACAATCTAAGGAAGATATGCAGGCTGCTATTGAAGAGCTGGGAACACGCTTGAAGGAGTTAGAACAGAGTAACTTAGAGTTAGAGAAGGAGCTGAGTGTAAAGACGCAATCTGAGATCGACTCGTTGGTGCAGATTAAGGATCTGCAAGATGAACTGACCAAAGCTCTGGAAGCTTTTAAGGAATTAGAGGAATTGAAAGATAAATTGCAAGAGGATTTGGAAACCAGCGAGGAGACTCAGAAGGACCTGGAGCGAGAGAAGGTGACCATGCAGAAACAGCTCAATGATGGATTTCTCCAGATCTCTGCACTGAAGGTGAGATAACTACCCTCCTTTTTCCGGTCATTTTCGTAGCCCTCCAGTGAGGGCCTTAAAAAGTTGTACTTTGATATGACCCCAGGGCGAAATCGTAACCATTCTCTTTGGCGAGACTATTATGCGTCAATCAGTTCCTCCCCCTTCAAGCAACCCCCTTGGAACTTAAACGTTTGTGGAGTAGTTTGTCCCTCGTGGCCAAATTTTTTTTTTCTGTTATATGGATTTGATGGTCAACTTTTTGAAAAAGGAAAAATCAACGAAAGTGACTTTGTACTCATTGACCAAGCTTTAAAACCTAGACCTTGTAGACCTTTACTTTTGAGCCAATTGCTCGCGAAAGTGAATTCTTAATCTTTAAAAGCATCTATGGTTAAGGTGGGTTTTCGCGGAGGGGGGGCGTCGAAGCTTCGAATTGATGGACGCATTACCTCACAGTGGCTACCCGTCAAAAGATCTACGTGGAAATGGGTTAAACATATAAAAGGGTTCGTACGGGTCCTGGGAAACCTGGAAAGTCCGGGAGTTTAAATTTGACATTTCCAAGGACTGGAAAGTCCTGGAAAAGACTACAGGTTCTGGAATATCTTGGAAATTTGCTTAATTCAAGCAATTAAGTTTTCAGAATTTACGTTTTAAGAAATGTATGTAGACCGTAAGAAGAATTGATTTTGAAATCTTGAGAACGAAAGGGTTTGAGGTGAAATTTGAAGCCCTGCACAAATCAATCTGAGTCCTGGAAAAGTCCTAGAAAATTCCTTGAAATTTGTTTCTAACACATAACTGCGAATATGGAATTCGGAGTTCTAGCGTGTCTTGATAATCCAAGAGGAACAGTTGTATTATTGCTCATTGTATGCCAAGGAAACTGATCCAAAACGGCTTTAAGTCAATCTTCTCCAATAGAACCTGCTCCAAGCAATCGAGTTTTTGTAGTTTTACCTCCAAGGAACCTTAATTTGTAATAATCTCCTATTTAACCATTACCTATGTGTTACTGGGAAATTTCTTTACCCTTTTAAGGAGCAGCTCAATCGGACAAAGCACGAGGGTGGAGCAGAACGCGACGAAACCCCAACCCCTGTCCGAATGCTCCGAGATGAACGCGAAGCTTACGATCGTAAAGACGAAGAATCTCGAGCGTTAGCCGAGCAATTAGACACGTTCAAAGAGGCTCTTGACAAGAAAGAAGACGAATTGAAAAACCTGGCGGAGCAAATGGAAGAAATGAATCTGATGATGGAAGAACAGCAGAAACTATTGGAAGATCAGCACAGCAAACTAAAGGAACAAGAAAATTTGATAAATGAGCGCGAAGACCGCACGAAAGAATTGGAAAAACTATTGCAAGAGAGCAAAGAAGGGGTGGAAGATAAGGAAGAGTTTGACAAAGCGCTCAAAGGGAGCCAAGATGCTTTGGTCCAACAACAAAAGGTCATTGAAGAGCTCGAAAGTAAAGTAAATGCCATGGAGCAGTTGACAGCTGAGAACGGAGAAAAGTTAAGAAATGCAGAAGAACAGTTGGCTTCTAAAGAAGAAGAGATGAGGCTACAGGGAGAACAGCTTGCCACGAAAGGAGAAGAAATCAAATTGTTGCAGGACGAATTAAATCGAGAGAAAACTGTGAAGGAAGAGAGGGATTCTGAAGCAAAAACCCTTCTAGCCAAGCAGGTTAGTACGAAACCGGATGTGACGTAATGCGTGCGCGAGTGAGTGCGCGCGCGAGTGAATGCGTGAGCGATTCGCGATGGTCTTCGTTTGTTTGCGTAATAAGTATTGAGCTCATGGTAAGACGACTGTGTCAGTTTTACGATGCACAGAGAACAGATCATGTTCATTAGATTAGAAAGTTTTCAATCCAGCACGAAGACTTAAGCTGTTTTGCAATTTGCAAGAAATTGTTTTCGTGACATCTCTTGAAGTTTCCTGATTTCAAATGCGCAGAATTTTTGTTCGCATGTTAATAGTGTAAACGTGAGGCCTCTTGGCTTGCATTATGCTGAATATGGTGCTGTTCACGGCAGTTAATCCTTTTAATTTGATCCGTATCACACTCTAACAAAGTGATTTTGTTCTTTTTTTTTTCTGTAGTTAGAGGCGATGAGTCAAAAATTAAATCAATCGCAAGAGATCGTGCGAGCCAAAGAGCAAGAAAAAGAACAGATTCGTAAAAATCTTCTGGCCGAGTCGCGCCAGTTGGCAGCTCTCCGAGCAGAGATGGACCAATTACGTGAAAAATTCAAATCTCAAGAGGACAGTCACGCGTCTGTAATCACTGACTTACAAAAAACGCACAGAGATGAAGTCAACGCCCTTAAAGCGGAGCTGACAAGGGGGGTACCCACGGGAGCTGAAGATACCTTAAGTCCAAGTCAACAGCTTGTCTTTGAACAGGTTAGGTGTTCTTTGCAAACTAGAAATTAAGGGTGTGGCTGCCTGGTTACCTAACTCACACTTTTATTTGTTTGAAAAATGAAGAGCGTATAATTTTTCTATAACTACTGATCGGTGGAGCTGGAGAGCAATGCCAGTTTTTATCAACTTACTCTGTTCTTTGCTTCGATTTATTGTTGGCTAAGAAGTTGGTTTTGAGACGATCGTAATTTTTCTACCAAACGTTGAAGTGGACTTTCGCTAATTTACTGTCAATGCTTGAACTGATTAAAGTGAAATGTTAATCGCCCAAAGTAAATAAGAGCGAAAACGTGTTTGGTTTACCGTTGCCATATTTTGGTCGAGAAAGTGGCTCAAGTTTTGAAGACAAATCACAGAGCGAAGCGAGCAAGAACCAGTGCGCTCTCGGATCACTTTCGACACGCAATTCACGTTTTTGCAGATTGTTTTTCGACCACTTTCTCGTTCGTAAGTGTACAGTGTCGTGATATTTATTTCCGTGTTAATGCATATCAATAGAAACTAAAAGGTGTTGAGGAAAACCTCAAACGGCAATACGAGAATCAGCTGGTGGCTGTGAAAGAGAACGAGGAGCAGAGACGACAACGGGATATAAAACAAGTGAAGGCTGAACTAGAGATGGACAACTTGACAAAACTGAACAATCTGCGGAAAGATCTGCTCACCACACATAATGACCAGGTGAACAGAATGCGACAGGATCATCAACGAGAGATAGAGCGTTTGATGACTATATCAGGTTGGTGGTCAATGTGTAATACCTCATACGTTGGTATTCCTGCGGTGGGAGGTTGGTCTTCATAGGAGATATGCAGTTTATCCTCTATATAAGCAATAGCGCTCATTTGGCGCGAAATTTTGCGCGGACTCTATCTGTTCCAACAATCGAACAGTTCTCCGAGAGCGTAGCGGGAGGAACACTGTGAGTCTCGAGGAACAGATTATGTCCAAGGACAAATTTACAAGCACAGTTTTACACCAAATGAAGGCTATTGTGTATGTTATCCTTCCAATATTTTTCAACGCGATATGAAGATTGTAAAAGAAAAAAAACATGTTCCTTCTTTTGTAAAAACCTTATAACGCACTTTCATTATGAATTAACTTTTTAATGAAAAGTTTTCCTTATAGGACGTAATGTTTGAAAATTGGGAAATGTCACTTAGGGTATATCCTTGGATATTCCACAGTTTTAACTGAATCACTTGATGCCAATTACTCGCGGGCAAAATATTTGATTGATTATAATTTCAGCGATTACTATAGTTGAGCAATGTTTTTTTTTTACTGCTCTGAAAGTTACTCAGCCGAATGACAGACTTAAGTTTCTGCCGCCGTTAGAAGATCCAATTAATTTTTAATTACAGACTACACACGAATCCTATATTGACGTAAAAGAGGTCTTAATTTTTTTCTATGTATAGGCATCGAATCTGCGTCACCAGAGATGCGCGTGCGTCTTAACTCGGCGTTGGATGAGAACGAGCGACTGGACAATGAACTTGTTGGACAGCTCGTACGGCAGGCTCGCGTTAAGTCAGCAACTACTTCACCTCTAAAATCCCGAAACACTATCGAAGTAAGAGAGGGTTTTTTCTAATGCATGCTTGATATATCAGTTATTATCCATTTATGAGAAGGCTGATCTGTAAACAGATCAGTGAAAGACAAACTTGTGGCCAAAAGGTGAAATTGTGAGCACACTTGATTTCGGATGGAGTGTCTTGGTTCGAGCCTGGGCCCATTGTACTATAATTGTGCCCAGCGGGAAAAACGTTAATGAAGCTTACTAAATGTAGGTGGTAACCTGTGATGGGCTCGCATCCCACCCAGGGGAAGTAACAATACTCCAGGTCGCTTTACGCTGGCGAAATAGGAGAGCTATCTAGCGGCTTGGGCCATCTGAGTCGGGCACAGATCTGGTTTTGCCAATTGTAAAGACGCAAGTGGCCCTTATTACGCAGAAAAAGACACTGTTGGCAAGACAGCTCTTTACATCAGACCGAAGTAAATGTTACCCCTGTTTGAGGTATCTTACAAAGAGTGTATCGCATATCTTCTCTTTACCAGGGTCTCCTCGACAATCTTCATACCGAGGCTGAGACCATCCAATCACTTGTCAGTGCAGTATCTCCGTCACCTCAAGACCGATCACTTGCAAGCTCGGATGTAACGGTTTTACAGTCTTCTTGGTCAGCGGAGAAACAGGCGTTACTTGAAGCTGTCCAGTCTTTAAAAAATCTTGTGGCGCAAACTCGAAAGGCTTCCACGGTAAGGGCTGGTTTTTCACCGCTAACGATAGAGTTGATCTAGCGACAACTAGATCATTAGAGTCTCAAGCACTCGCAGGGGTTGAAAACTAGCCTTGTGATTGCTTGGTTCTTCTGTTTCTGCTAAATACTACGACACTTTTTTTTTTCCACCATAATCAAGCCTGCACTGAAGTTGCAATTTTAAGGTTGCTCTTTTACTCGTTCTTCCTTCTAATACCATGGTAATTTTTTCTCCAGCCCTCCAAACTTCACGAGGAAGCTGATTGGCGGGCAGATTTGTTAAACGCCGTACAAAAGGTACGTATGTGTTTTTCTTTTCAGCTTTGTTGACCCAAAATAGTTAATGCCATATTTGCTAACTACAAGTGCCCGAGCCATGCGGAAAAAGGGGTAATCGTATGTAAAGAAATATAAAAAAACTTGCACAAACGGACATAAACACGAGCAAGAAAGGGGCTAAGGCTGTGTACCCATAAAAATAAATTTCAAATGCATCCATGAACCAATCAGTTTTGGGTTTGACAGATTCTTTCAAAAAATTCTTCGACAAAGTAGGACTCCTAGATTTGAGATTTTTTTTTTTTTTCAGTAGAATTTCACAGTCAAGCTCCTTTGTAACCAATTTGGAATTTTTCTTGATTTTTGAGGGTGTTGAAATGATAGGATAGCCACGGGGAAGTCTGGTGTCATATAAATCCAATTCTTAATACTTTTGACAAATTAACTAAAATAAAACAGGAGTCTATTAAAATAACAATTTCATTTGTTTCGTGCACCTTTAAAGGTATTCGAGAAAGACAGGGATGTCATTGTGGCAGAGCTGAGGACCTCACAGATTACTAACGGTCATGACTCTCCCGGGGCCAGATTACTGCGGGATCAGATACACGCACAGGTACAAATCATCCCGAGTCATACTCTTTGTACTTCTCAAAACTGGTGATTGGTTGGCAAAGTTACTCCACATTCTTAATTTTCATACTCTTTCAATTGTTTTAAATTCTCATTGAATCATAATTTTGAAGGAAAAATCTTGGCCTTTTGGATTAATGCGCAATTTTACATATTTTTTTTTTAGGATGAACTAACGAGTCGTGTTATGGAACACCTTCGTACAAAGGATCGTGATTCTTTGCTAGCTGAGATTCACGAGCTTCGTAAGACCTCTACGAAACCGTTGAAGGAGCAGGTATGAGTCTGATAACACTAGTAGCATATTAATAGGTGTTTTGGTTATTTATGGTATCTAGAATTGTTTACATTGAGGTGACTCAAACGACGCAAATCAAGGGAAATGCCTGGGACTTCGTTCTTAAAACTCTAACCCTTCGTTCTTAAGCTGTTATTTTTATTATTTTTTTTAGCAGGGAAATCTCGTGGAGCAGCTGCATGTTGAGTTAGAGGAAGCTAAAAAGCGAGAGAGAGACGTCAGGGCACAGTGTAAGAAATCTGTCTTTTTTTTTATGCTAAGTAACCAGGAAATACCGGGTGTTAGTATTATGGCTTCCCAAGTAAAAACTAAAGCTATGTTAATTGCAAACGCAAACAAAGAAGCTTATTTGCTGTCTGCCACGAATCCGTTTTTGATGCAATGCTGCTATAGATGCATTTGTAGTAAGTAGAGGACATTTATTATTTGCCGTTGGAAATATTTCATGTTTATAAGCAACGTAAGCAAAATCAACTGAAACTTTTTCCGCTAATCGCGTTTTCTATAAGCGCGGCTCTAAATCTATCAGTCTGTCAACCACGGTGGAATCTGAGTCAGAGGGGTAAGTTTCTAAAGAAACTGTGGAGCTGCGTCGGTGGGAGAGTATAACAGGGTAATTAAGTATTATCAACTGAGCTGATAGCGTAAATTGGCCACCGTCAGAGCTAAAAGACGTAGGGCTATCGCTCAAAATGTCAGCTTTGAAACTCTTAAAGATGGCCAATTTACGCTATCAACTCAGTTGACTATATTATATTACCCTAGAATGTGAGTCAAATGAAGTAAAGGGAGCGCTTGAACCTCTTTATTTCATTTCAGTACTGCTTAAAGGACAGCAGGTGGATCATGTGAAAAACGATCTCACCAACTTGCTAACGAGGGAGAGGTCCTTAGTGGCTGACTTGAAGGAAGCCCTGGCGAAAGAGAAAAGTCGAATCACAGAACTTGGAGCTACCCTAGAGAAGGAACGGGTCCAGGTCATGTCCCTTAAGTGAGTAAATATATGTTCAAACACTTTCCGATCAAGTTTTGTAACACAAAAACCAAAGGAATCTCATTGGCCAATCAGAACAGAAGTTAATTTAATAAAGAGCCAATGAGAACTTAGATAAGTACACGAGATCGACCTCAAGGGCGGGAAATTACAAGGGACCAAGTCGCAATTGGTTTATGTGTTGCATCTGATTGGTTAAGAAAGTGGCGCTATTTTCTAGGCCGGCCAATTACATTGCGTAGTGAACGAGCCGAAGAGGGGTGGTGAGAGGCATTAGACAGAGGCGTTAGTAAGAAGCTTTTTATTCATATTTGCAGACAGGTGCATAACTGCGGGATCAACATTTAGCTCTAGTCATAGTTATGTTTGTTTAACATAACAAGGTTACGTGAAAAACGGTTCTACTGACTAAGGTGCTAATATTAATGTCCCCGTGGAAAAAGACGACGTGTTTTTATAATAAGGCGCCATTTTAGAAAACTGTTTCATTAAAACTTAACAAATTTCCCCTTTCTTTGCAGAACAAGTCTTGAAGCTGAGAGAGTGCGTCATTCAAACCAAACGCAAGCGTTAGAACTCGAAAGAGCAAACACTAAAAAGTACCAAGATGCGGTCGAAAGCGAACGGCAGCGAGGCAAACAAGATAACAACCGACTGATGGAGAACATTGAGGCTCTCCGCCGACAGCTGTCAGCAAATAAACAGGAAAAGGTAGAGTTGGAAGTGCAGCTGGAGAGAGAAAGAATTGCAATTTCTACTTTGGAGTCTGAATTGGAAACAGAAAAGGCATTACAAGTAGAGGCTCTAGGTAATAATAATGACTGTTGTGGTTTGCGTTGAGTGTCTTTCCCTAGAATACAACACAGAGCTTGAGCCCAGACCTCTGAGTGATTACAACTCGGCCACCTCGTCTCTCGCCTCCTCCGCCTTGAAGGGTTATTGCTACGACATCTATGAATGGTTAGAAATTCTAGTCTTCCCGATAAAACTATAAGCTGTGTCTCCCGCATCTCCTCCGTACTGGTTAGTCGGGGACGTGAGTGAACCTTCGCACTTCTCGCAAAGAGTGGGGAACGTAGCTCCCAGTGTTGTGGTCTGGCCTTGATCAAAAAACTGTAATTTTTTGTCCTATGCGTGTGCGTCTATGTGTACGTGTGCATCTACTTGCGTGTCTGTGGGTGTGCGTGCATGCATCTGTTGTTTTTCTCAAGCAGTGCAGTGTAAAGGGAAACTTTGCATATCCGAACAACACCTCATTGTTAAGACTTTTTATGGTAGGGTGTGTTCTCTGTTATTGTGGTAATGACATTCCGTTCACGAATCAGTAACTCAATATCTTAAACTTTTCTTTTCAACAGAGCGTAATCGTGAGACAATCGATGAGTTGACTGCGGCTTTGAAAGATGAACAATCTCGAGCAGAACACGTTCAGTTGGCCTTGACGAACGAGAAACGTCAAACAGAGGCGCTGAGACACTCAAAGGAACGCGCAGATCAGCTGCGAAACACCAATAAAGGTAGAACATAAAGGAAAGTGGGCCAGCTATACTGATAAGAAATCTGTAAACTTAGGCGAGATGTGAAGAAGAGAGAAGTCTTTTAAGCTTTAATTTTTTTTTTTAATTGAATGTCGAAAGTTTTTGTATTTTGATTCATTTTGTTTTATCACGTTCTGTGATTGGTCAGAAAAATTATCCACCCTCTGATCTAATCATCTCGTAAAATGCATTTTCCCGCGCTTTAAGCCATTAACTAGTATTTATGGTTCTCTCCTTTGTTCCAATTGGTCATTGTGATAACCTTGTTTTGGTTTTTACCGCACTCGATTGGGGTCCACTCCAGGACTAGGAAACAAGAAAAAAAAAACAATTGAGTGAAATCATTTTTTGAAACCCCGATGTTAACTTTATCAATGGCATTCCCTGCAGTTTTTAACTACAGCCTTCGAAGTGATGCGATCTCCTCGCTTTTCATGAAAAGTTTTTTTGAGAAATTGGGTATTTGTCATAACAGTCTTCTTTTTTCTTCACTTATACTTCACCAGGTTATTTATAATTCATTGGAAAATAAGACAGCATAGATGATCGTTTTTTGTTTGAACAGTTAAACTTGTGGGGACTTTGGGAACAAAATCGCTCTTGAACGTGACTTCCTATTTCAGTTATTGATATGTTAATGTCTTCTTCGATGTCAGAGCTACAAGCGGCGTTGAATGCTGCCCGAGAGAGGTCTGTCGAACTAAGTACTTCTCTTGAAGATGAGAAAAATCATAGCGCGTTCCTTGAAGTGTCTCTGGAAAACGAGAAAGACAAGAACGACGAATCCGTCAAGACAGAGAAAATAGTCGCTCATCAGTTAAAGGGAGCTCTAGATGTTGTCCAGGTACTGAAAAGGTTTTTACTGTTATTACAAAGACTATATCAATTTCTATACAGATTTTTCATGAACATGAAACAGTTAACTTCGTCAGGAATTAATCTTGTTAAGTAAAGGAACTAGGAGACACTGAGGCGTCATACTTCCAGGCCTTTGTGACATAAATTTGATTATTTGTCTCTGCTGTCTGGGTGAAGGGAACTTAAAGATAAAAATTGTTATTTAGTGGTAGTGGTATGAGCTTGAGTAGTACGGACATCACTTGTTCCTAGCAGTATGCAGAACTTTGCTTGTGGCATACAACCTTAGTGCATAACCCAGCTAGCTAACGAGTTCTTTGATGCCCATAACCATTCCTTAACCCATTGACTCCTGAGGGTGACCAGCATCTTATTTCTGTGAGTCACGCATTAAGGTCGCGAGAATACAGGAAATGATCGCCAACAACTGAATAAACAAATTATAGTTTGTTAAACAAATTTTCCTTGTCAGCAGCTTAGTAGACGTACAGAGAACAGTATGGAGAATATCCATGTTGATGTTAGAGTGTTATGAGTTAATGAACTGCCTCCATCTTATCAGAGAAGTTGTAGGGTTCCATTCCTGGTTTTTCCTTGTCCCACGCTCATCAAGAGACGAAAATCATCTTTTACTACCTTTCTCTATTCCCAGAAACAATTGGTTGAACTGACAAGCACGCTGGAAGAAGAACGAATCCGGGCACGAAGGCTCCAGAATGAGAGAGATGTTCAACAAGCTACTGCCATGAGTCACAAGGAAAGAGAACGCCATCTACATACAGAGTTGGAAAACGAAAAGAAAAAGCGAGCTCAACTCGAACAGAAACTGGGGAACGAGAGAGAAAAGAACGCAGATCTTAACAGAGATTTGACGGAGAGGGATAAAAAACTGGGCGAGTTACAACAAGATCTGGATAGCCAGGCATTAAAACAGTCAGAAAAGGTCTGTTGGTTTAAGGAAATCCTTATGTGACATATCAGCGTCTTACGACAATCACATACATCGGTGTAGAGAAAGTAAAATTAGTACTCTTACTCCTAACCTATTCAAAGAAAGGCACGTTTATGAATAATGTAATTCTTTCAAGCTTTTGGCTGAGACGTGAAGGGCTCAAATTCGATAAATAAGCTTTGAGAAATTCTCTGCAGAGGTTGGTAAACCTCTGTAAACCCTGCTATTAACATGAAAATTCTCCGCTTAATGTTCCTTATATTTACCTTGATGTTAATGAACATAATTTGTCTGACGGTCACCACG
Source organism: Pocillopora damicornis (assembly GCF_964200805.1). Lineage (NCBI taxonomy): Eukaryota > Metazoa > Cnidaria > Anthozoa > Scleractinia > Pocilloporidae > Pocillopora > Pocillopora damicornis. The sequence goes on from NC_142678.1 coordinate 15,727,553, forward strand.
TTTTGTTCTGACCCTGCGAATTTGCTCAATCTTCGTGAGCCCTATGTTCGATTAAGTAGAACTTTTTTGAAGAGGAAATTTCTAGTCACTCAAAGGTGTTTAATGATTAACGCGGTTCTACCGTCACGTGATTGTAACACAATTATTCTCTTCACAGGAGGCGTCTCTGTACCCGCTTCGTATGAGACTCCTTCTTCATCAACAACAATTGGAGTCTATGAGACAACAACACCAGGTGCTGATCAATAAACATCAGAATTCTGTTGACTCTGCTTCAACCAGGTAACTGACTTACTCTTCCGAATAACTTAGTCACTAAAGGAACACTACTTCATATGGGCGAAGCTTTTGTGTGCCAACTATTTCGGCTTTTCAGCGTTTTGCTTTGTTCAATTTTAAGATTACTTTAGACTTCAAGGATTTTCTGATTAAATTCCATTTTCGAAGATTATCCGGGATCCTTGTTTAGTGAAGAGCTCCATTAATTAAATGATGGATTTTCCGGTGAACGCTGAGGATATGTCGACGGTCGTCGGTAGATCTTAGGTATTTCGCCGGTAGATCTTTGCGAGGAGCTTAGCTCGTGCGCGAAAGTGCTTATAGCTATTGAACTTTCCTCTTGGCTGTCGACCGACAGTGTTGGTCCGAACCCTTGCGCCTATTTCAAGCACAACAATTAATAGAATATTTGTATTACCTGATTGTCCTGGATATTTACTTCAAGGGGTAACAAGGAGGTGGAAGAAGTGAAAAGATCACTCGCCAATCTTCTGAAAGAACTTGAGCAGATAAGATCAACACTCACTGTGCATATAGACGTAAGTAGCCTGTATTTAGGTATCGGTCGTTGTTTATCGCCTAAGGGGTGGGGGCTATGTCACAATAAAATTTACCTGATCCCCCTAAGGGTCTGGAGTATTCTAAAACTTCCCCCCTTTGTTGGTGGTCAATTTTCTACCGTCTCTACCGGAGTAAATAACTCCTGACATAAATTTCTTCAGCGCTTTGTCGCGTATCCTCTATTCCCTTCTTAGAGCGCATTTTGAAACTTTATACGTTTCTATTAAACGTGGTGCGCGTCGTTGTTCTTTGGATGCGTAACGCTTCTCCTTTTACGAATCATTTCTTGACGCCAGGTTAAACATGTTCACGGGCCAGCACGACTCCTGCCAGGTGTTTAGTGTATTGTTAACGATCTTCCCTGCATGTAACCAAAAACATGGACGGTTGATCCCCCGTCCTTTCCCCCCTGAAAACCATGTGATCCCCCCGAAAAAAAAACACTCCTTATCAAATAGCCTTATCAATATTTCAGCAAGTAATACGTGGACCTTACCCGCCTTAAATAATTTTCAGGACGACCAGACAGTACCATTGTCGCCTATTAAAGCGGCTGCACAAGAGAGGATCGTGCGTCAAAACACAGAACTGGCTGAATTTGTCTCCAAGTTAAACGAGGAAAAGAAGGAATTGAGAAATGCTTTAGCTAATTTAGAAGAACAAATTGCGCAGTTTAGACAGCGGGATAGAGCAAATGAACAGGTAACGAACTCAAGTTGCCTCATAGAAACATCGTCTAGTATACCATTCTCTGTCCTGTAAAGATGTTTATACTATTTTAGTCTTAATAGGATTGTTTTACTCCGTGTCATTTTCAGAACTCACGCCTTACAAAAGAGCATGCCGAGTCTGTGCTGAACGCTGAGCGTGAAGTGTGGGCTCAGGAAAAAGCTCGATCTCAGCAGGCCTTGAGGTCAGCTGAAGCAGAGCTGGCTCGTTTGAGAGAAGAAATCAGTAAAGACACTGGTACGCCGCGCATACCACTCAGCAGCCGTGAATCAGATACCGACGAGATCACGTGGCCACGTTCTAAGGTGGGTAGTGAGTGGCCAGTTTGTAGTCCTGTGGTTTCGGTTTGTGATGGTGAAGTGATGGGAGATGGGAGCGTAATGCTCCTTAATACATAAGATATTTTTACAGCTCTTGAATAAAAAAACAATTGCGCAAGTCGATTCTCGAATCGTCAAACACAGTATAGAGCAATTATTTGAAAAAAAAAACTTAAATAAGGGTGTGTTTCATTAATGAATCGTTGAAAACTTCCAACATTTTCTTTACTTTGTTCCTGTCGGTGACATGCGACTGTGTCAATAATGCGTCGAGCTGTTGTTAATCCCAATGTTGAACTCTCGGAAAAAAATTGTTGGATCTGGATGGCTTAAAAAGTCACCTTCTTAAGTTTTGATTTGTGAATTTTTGTCTGCTTTGTTAGTTTTGCTTTTCTGTGTTTGGGACTTTTATTTTTGGTATCATGTCATTAAACGCTTGTGGTCTTACGTCAAAGCCTGTTGCACTCGTTGGGCCGCTATCGACCTTAACATTGTCCTTCTTGTTTTGCAGCTCCTAAAACTTTATAAACGATTTATCAAGGCTGAGAGCTTTCGGAAAGCTCTTGTGTATCAAAAGAAATATCTTCTGTTGCTTCTGGGAGGCTTTGAAGAGTGCGAGTCTACTACGCTGGCCATGATCGCTCAGATGGGAGCTTACCCCAAGGATCGTGACCGCTCCTTCAGACGGACAGCAATCAGCAGATTCCGCACTGCCGGGCGCGCTGTCCTCGCAATCCAACGCATGAACTTTTTGGTGAACAAATCGAAACGTGTTACCATCACGGGATCACGCGATACGCGTGAGAACACGAGTAGATCACGTATGGTCAACGGAGACTTAAACAGTCACGATCACTCTGTTTACCAGGCCCCCAGTCAAACCTACGCACCTCGGTCGACTGAGGAAAGGCCCGGTAGTGTTAATGGCGTCCATGTTGCGCCAACATTGCATTCGTATCAGCCCAATGGTGTTCCTTCGTATGCTAACAGATATTCGCCGCGAAGTGACCGGAGAACTCGCGACAAACATCAAACAGGAATAAATGGGCATGTAGACTTCAGAAGTCATACCATGCCACCCACGAGTGCGTCATTGAGTGAGAGACTCAGCGGAGGAGTTACGTCTGGTAAAGACGGGCCTTTGTCGCACAGAAGTCATGTCACGTCACCAAGCAGATCATCCAGAACTTTCTCCCCAACATCTTGGTCGGATACCCGCTCGACGTCGGCGCCGCTCGCTCGAGAACCGACCACGACCGATTACACCCGAACTTTAAAATCGCCACCGGTTAGGGACTCTGTAACTACACAGAGAGATTACAGTCATCGAGATCGTTTAGAGTCTTCACCTCGGCATTCTTCGCCTCGTCGCGGAGAAAGATCGGGTTTACTGGACTTCCACAATCACCACGATCGTCCACTTTCACCGTCAAGAGCATCTTCGTTGGGATCGGCTCATAACGACAGTGATAGTGGTGATCACTCGCTGAATTTGTACATCCATAGATTGGAGTCCTTACAGAACAGACTTGGGGCCTTTGACAGAGGTAAGACATTTCCAACAACGCGTTCGAAGTATACTGAAGTTTCATTCTGAAAAAAAAAAGGACTTTGTACCAGAAAAGTGCGGGAATCTGGGAAGGAATTGTTATTTCACCGCTGGGAAAAATAAGCTTTATATAATTTAGGACATTTGCACTTATTACCCTTAATGTTTATTAGTTTTCGTTCGTTTTGACGCAAAACCATTATAGTTCAACCCACCTAGAGAGACATCTAGTTATTCAGTCCTTACTAATACCTGTTATTAATAATACTTTTTGATTGACATGCAACTGTCTGCATCTTGAAAGGGAGGCTTGACGTTTTATTGAAGATTCCGACGTGAAAATGTTTTTTGACTTCGACTCACAATTTCCATTGGAATTACAAGTCTAACGTCTATAAATTCGTGAATGTCGGAATTGTTTTACGCCTTTTCATGGTTCGGGGGGGGGGGGCATGCGGCATTTATTACAGAGCTATTATAGACTCGCCACTCATTTTAGTACTGTTTAACCTTGGCTTAATTGCATGGATATTAAGCTCTTAACGTCATGATTTTGTTTACTTTAGAATCATATTCATACATTCAATTATTATGATTCTATTATTATTATTATTATTGTTAAATTTTTTTTCTTTGTTTCTTCAGGTACCACAACTAGTTATCAACCAAGAAGCAGACGGTATTGAGTCAACATTTCACTTCATCTTTAGCTCGAAAATATCACTTCATTTCCACTCTCTGTGGGATAGAACTGCTGTTGGAATTCGCCATCGTCCAGAGACTTCATCATTAACATACTTAACATTTATACATCCATGTTCCTTGAAAAAGACATTTTGGAATTCTCTACATACAAATTGTACGTGTAAATCTAAAGGAAGTGGTAATTTAAAGAAAACAATTAAACAAACAAACCTTGGTATGAAATAAACCCTATCACTCCCAAGATCTTATTAGTGATTCTCCTTTCTCTCTCCATTACAATTCTTAATGTTAATTGGGAGAATTTGATTTTCGATCAACTAAAAATCCCCCAATTGATATTTTTTCTTTATTTTCGTTTCTTGTCTCCTTGATATTGTATTGATCTTTTAAGGTAAAATTCAGTCTTGGTCACTATCCGAGTTAGACGGTGATTGGGGAAAGAATAACAAGTTTTTAAAATCTGAATGAAATCTGACGACATTAATTTCACGATTACGTCATAGTTTCCTCGATAAGAAGTTTCTAAAAAGACTACAATTCAAAATGGTTTTTGAGATTTTACACTTACGTACTCAGATGCTGTTTTGGAGAGGGCCTGTGAGGTAGATTTTGAAGTAACTTTTAGCCTTTTGGAACTGAGCAGTCATACTCGTCCCCAGATCACTGAACACCATTTGTGGCCTCGCGCACCCTGAGGCGAGTTCGGACATGGCTTAGATGAGTTAGCTGTAGTTGATCAAAGTATTTATCCAGATAGAGAGATATTTAATGCTCCACGTTATTTATATATAAATGTACTATATAAGGCAAAGTAAGAAAGTATTTTTAATTTTTGTTTTTGGTTCATAGTCGTTATTTTTTGTTACATTTGATAGTTTTTGTAGTGTATGGCATATTTTTGTATAAGTGGAAGTTGTGAGATGACCTACGACGCTAAATTGTTAAATTTTAAGACACTGCTAAGTGCAAAATTAAATATTGCAACGCTGTGAAAAGTCTTACCCTTGTTTTTGTTAGCAGAGTTGACAGGTTAAATGAGAGGCTCCCAGTTGGAGCCACCCCTTGGCGAATTATTCGATTAAGTGGTGTCTTTTACCTCCTTTCCAACCAAAAGTGTCCGACTTTAAATATGTTTTGTTAGAAGGTTCATCATCTTGATAAGTAGCAAATGAAACATCCTTCGATGAAAAAGGGTCCTTCATGAGAAGCCATTTCTTTTGAGTGTGCTGGAAGAATTTCCTCCTTTGGGGGGTTAAATTAAGGGACTTGACTGGATTTTAAACTTTTCTTTCTCTTTACTCGAAAATGGAGATTTTTTGTTCCTTAGTTTGCTTGATAAAATTATAGCGTTTTTAACTCGTGAATTGCGCGCATGCGCAAGAGCGAGTTATAGATACCATGTGGGGAATGGCATTCGCTCGCTCGCTCGCTCGCTCGATTGGTCGATTCCTGTAAACTTTTTTTAGATTTTAGGCTTTTGAGTGCATTTGATAGTTTTTAGCGAGCAGTAAACAGAAGAAATGGCGACCTTTGTTGCTAAGAATAGTGGTGGGGTGAAAAAGAAGCCAATGATAATCTTAAAAGAGTTTTTTTTTCGTTTTAGTTTCAACAAGCGGCGCCAGCGACTGGCAGGCATGCAAGGATTTACACTGAAATAACAGAACAACCTTCGTTTTTCATAAAATTGTAATTTACAATCCTTGAACTCGAAAAAAATCCAAAGATTCATGGAAAATATTACTTACTGCGAAGCGCTCGAAGTTTACAGATGTTCAAAAGCTTTTTCTGTTATGGCGTGAGATTGAGGACAAAATTGATCATTACGTTTCGTCGCGTGTGTTTTTCCTGTGTGAAGCAACAAAAGATGCCGGCGACTGACGAAATTACAAGTTAACACGAAAATCAGATAACACCTAAACAAACAATTTTAGCTACCGATTTTCAGTGAATTTTAAAGAACAATTTTCTTTTAAGTTTCAAGACAATTTGAAGATTCAACATACATACAACGTACTAAAATGCGAAAGTTACACACCACAAAATTGATAAATAGGCCTGAAATGAAATTCTATCTTGTTATTGATTATACGTTGCCTAGCACGTGACTTAAATCTACCCAGGCGGAGATCCAAAATGACGGTGGCAGGCTTGGCTTAGTTATATCACTCAAAACTCGTTCCAGTTTGTCTGATTTGATAAAGAGGGAATCGTTAATGTTTTCATTAAGACAGTATTGCCTTGATTTTCTAATATTTACAACAAAAGAGAGTAAATTTCACTTTTCACCCACATTTACTTCCAACCTTTTCTTTTGAACCAGAAACAAAAATGATAGACGTTTAAAACACATGACATCATCCACCTTATCAAATGTAACAGCATGATCATTTCAATTGTAATGCCTTCTTATCCCAACGTTACTTTGTTTCTTTGCTACATTAGCGAACACTAAACTACTGCTCGTACTCTAGATATGACAATCAACCACAAAATTCCCTAAACCAGATAACATTAAACATCATGTGTCAAAATCATGTGTCAATTCACGAGTTTGCTCACAGAGCACTTTGATTATGTTTAATTCATTTTATGTACTTTTAATCTTTTTTCCCTACATGAGAGAGTATCAATGCATTAATTTTTCCACGTTTTTCCTCCACGGTAAATAACATTACGTCATTATCATCTTTGCGTTCTTCTTGTTACGCTCCCTTCGTAAGATAATAGAGTGGTTTAGCAAGAGGACGGGAACGTCATTTCAGAACGGCACGCGCAGCAAAAATGCCGAGAAGAAACTGGGTCGAGAACGCCGTCGCGTTGTGTTGAAAAGTGACTTAGCAGTCGTTTCAACGAACCGTCCACGCTATATTTGTTCTTTTGTTTCGTTCTTGAATATCCTAACCTTGGCTCTTTAGGATCATTATCAGCTTTGAATTTTTTCGGTTTCGTAGACCACTCGAAGGACAACGAAATTATCCTCTTTGAGGGTGTAACAAGCACAAACCGAGGATAGTTTACTACAAGTGAGTAGTTAATATGAATCCACATGGGCGGTTAAACTTTGAAATTATTCCATTCTAGTCTCGAGTCTATCAGATTTTGAAGCCCACTAAATATTTTTTTTCTATGATTTGTATCGCTGTCATTTCGTTTCGTGCTTCTAGATTTTAGCACTACTCGTTTTTCTTCATAATTTTGTAAAGTATAATTTGGAATTTAAATCGTCGCGGTTTTTTCCCTTGTTTACTGAATATTCTTCTCAATCATGACGGTACACCTCTTTTGAGCACCACCCTCTTAGAGTTGCAATGCATTTTGAACGGAGTTATCAGAAGTTATGACGAAAACATTTAGAGATCAAGCGACCCAACGATGGAGTTGTTTACAATGAGTTCCCGTTTAACTATGAACAAATGAAATGCACTCAAACTAGTCACCAACGAAACGGTTAGACTGAGGAATCAGACTTCGTTTCTGTTTTATTTTTGTTTTTGTTTAATTTGATTTTTTTTTTAACGAATAAAGTCGTTCAAGACTGAATCAAATTAATAGATTTAGAAAGCCGTGCCGAAATCAAGTTGATTGTTATTTTCTTTCGTAGATGACTTTCTTGTCTTAGTTTTCACCGGCGCTGATCAAAAACTAAAGACATAAAAAAGTGCAAAACCCGAGCTATTCTCAAATTTTTTTTATCTCTGACTTCAATTCGCAGAACAGTTTTTAGTCACGGTTAAAATGACAATGACAACAAATAACAATGAATAATATAGCAGGTAACCTTCGTGTTGTTTCATTTTGATAAACTTCAACATGAAGCAAGCTTAATTTATTAATGACATGATTCACGATAAAATTAACAGCAACCATTCTTGGAGTTTTCATACATGGTTTAAGAAATGTATCAAAGAAAAGCCCTTACGTTGCTTAAAGCCACGCTCAATTACAAAAGGTAACTGAGTCCTAAAATCTTAGATCGCTTGCTGACGATCGTGTTTCCTTTCGGGAATCCAGAATAAATGTAGCGGTAAACTTTGACAAATTCACCGAATAAAATAAAGAAAGTAACCTGGTTATATTGGAAATGAGTTCTGAAATCATTCCAAACAGCATCATCTCGTTTATGAGTACACAATGAACGCAAATACTTGGCGTTTTGATCACGACGGGAAAACTAGCGAAATGACGTCCTGAACTTGATGGGGAGAACGGCAACGCTAACACCGGAAGTCGAAATAGAGTCGTGTCCAGATTATCCGCGCGCTTTCCCGTTCTGAAATGACGTTCCCGTCCTCTTGCTAAACCACTCTAATACAATGCCTGTTCATTAGGCTTGATTCTTGTTACTTGCTGAGCGTGCAAACAGATATCCTCGCCAAATCTGTGACATAGCCGCGGCTGCAGCTGTTCATCCATATTCATCAGAAGGTGTAGAATTTTCAGCCAACAACGCTGTCAGTCGTAGAGTGAAGACATGGTGTCCGTTGTGCTGAGCATGACGTTGCACTCTGGAAGGAAGAAGTCACTGGACCTCTAAAGAAGGGCAAAGAAAACATATCGCTATAACACCAGGTGAACATTGACTTTGGAAAATATCACCTTGAGCCCTCTCAGAGATCCAATTCTATCTCGGTTCTACAACACAGCACGAATCGGTTGCCCGGTCTGAACGGCTCTTCATCGAAACATCAAACCGAATTAAGGTCTCGGCTTCGAAAAAGGCATAAAAATATAACTCTAAAATATGTAGTGAAACGCTCACTTAAAAATTATATTTGCTTGCTATGTGTGTTTGGGACAACATTTTGTATTTGAATGCAGCCACGTGGAGTTCTGATGACTCTTCCATTCAATGGCGTTTGCTTTATTGTAAATAACGTTTGACAACGTTCTGATGCTTCCCGTTTTACTATCAGCTTTTGCTTTAACGTGTCAATAAGCAAGGCATTTAATACAGAATTTTAATTCAGTTTTAGTTTTTTTCCTCATGGAAAATAAACATTCCCTGATCACATTCATATTTTCTACTTTCAGAAGGTAAAATGTTTTCAGAAGACTGGAAGAACAAAGGTCTTGGTCAAGAGAAGACACTGCAATCACTGGATCTTTAGTGGACACTGCAAAGATAAGAACTTTGAAATTATTTAGTAATACTAGCAAAAATGGTGGCCCTTTGTAAGTCTAATTATTGCACGAAGTCTTCGTTCTTTCGCTAATCGACCATTTTACAGTTGTGTGCTTATTTGCCAAGCCTTTGAACAGGATTGAGGTTAAGGGTGACCTTGTTATGATACAAACCTTGCTGCTTTTCAAATGCAAATTACTTTGTTATCATGCTAACTAGATACTGGTTTCTATCACAACAAGGTCACCTTCAGCCTCACTCCAAATCAAAGGCTTGGCAACTAAGTACACAACTGTAAAATGGCCTATTGTCTTGGAATGGATAAAACTGATTACATGGTAAGGGAAGAGTTCTAACAAGCCATCATTTTTGGAATAGTTTGTTGTGTTACGGATTGTTATACAGACCATGAGCGATCAATTGATTTATTTGAACTACCAGCAATAATTTGGTGTAATGTATCTTAGAGAATATCTTTGTATCGAAGTTAAGACAGAAACAACTAGAATCTGATATAATCCTGGCTACGGAATGCTAACACTTAAATTATTAATTTCGAAGCTCTGATCGTTCACTTTTTTTGGTCTGTTTTACAATTGGTATCACAGTAGAGTTCTAGTTGAAGTAGCGCAAAGGCGATACTAGGGTGGCACTTGAACAAAATACTGAAAAAATGGAAATGGGATTTAAAATTGAAATATGTTGATGAATTTGATTGAATTTCCGTATTTTCTTTACGTCGAAAATCAGATTGCTGAACAACATCGACTTAACAAATTTTCAAAAGACTGCCCTTGAAAAGTTAGTTTACTAAGTTAGAGTGGACTGACGTCTTACAACAGATGAGACCAACTATCTGCGCCGGCACTTAAAAACGACTTAAAAACAGACTAACGCAGTCACCAACGGACAAACAGAACTGACCTAACCAACTGATCAAAACTGACTAATCAATGGACGAACGATATTTGAGTCTGACAGCCACTTTACCGCAAAACTAACCGATCACTTTTACAAACCAGAGAAGTGTAACATTTGATTAATAAACAATTGTTCACTCGACTCTGATGACTTCAACTCAGGCTAGTCACTAGTCACAAAAACCTTTTCAGGACTACTCCAACCTAAACCATCGTACTTCATTATTGACAATTGAATGAAACCAGGAGAAAACTTTGGCAAAATAATACTGATTTTAAATGAAAATTCATTCTTGGCATGAATAGCATTAAATTGAAAATTTAGGAACGTTATTCAAGGAGGAGTTTTTTCTAGTTTTTCACACACAAAGCAAGATTTTAGTACAGTGCCATCTTAGTTTATATCCGTTACTTTGTGCCATCAACTAAGTTCAGTTTCCAATTAAAAGTAAGATATGTTTTAAAACTCTGATGCCTGGTCACGAGCTCTTCAAGAAACTGATTGAGTTGAAATTTCTCTTATATAAACCAGTTTTGACGATAAAGAAATAGAGATTTTAACTTTTCCGAGAAAAATTTATTCGATAAAAATTGAGAGGGTGAGTTTCGCAAATCTTTGGAAAGTAGTTTACAGATTGGAAAAAAAATCAAGAAAAAAAAGAACAGGTGTATTATATTCGTTGTAATGATAGGTCATAATTTTCTCACAAGAACAAGAGTTACTTTGTTGTTTGCTCATCGCGATTTTAAATTCTGATAAATAGTTCGAATCAGAAGTGCAAATTAAACAAAATGACACGATTTGACAGTTTACCAAATTAAAACAGTTGTCGTTTTTTCTTGTTTAATGCTTTCATATATTGATAACGAGTTTCGTGAAAAGTAAAGGATTTGTAAACATATTGACTTTTTTCAGAATTGAAATTTGTACAGAAAGCAGTTGATTTTACGAAACTGAAGCGCGAACCAAAACTCAAATTGGGTCTATTTGATTAAAGTTTATAGAAAATGACGGTCATCGCTTTTAAAAGCAAGTACTTTTGATTCCTTTCACCGCAATGATTGTCATTTTGCTGGTTTACATAATATTGTCTCTTTGATAAATCATTTCTTGCAAGAGATTAATTATTAAAAAATTAAGCTGCACTCGAGAAAGGGGATCGTTTGTCACCATTTTGAAACAGGCATTCGGTTTTTAAAACATATTGTAGTTAATTTATTTATTTATTGTTTTAAATGGAGGGAGGATCTTTCGGGCAGTCAGTTGGTGTGTAATACAGGAATACTGGAAAAAAAAGAGTAGAAGTTTGAAATTTTGATCTTTAGACTCGGTTTAAAAAAGAAATTGAACGCGTTTGACGACTAATTCTTGCGAAACAATTCCCTGCAAAAATTAGTCGTTAATGATTTGAAGCCTAACAAAAGAAACTTCTTCATCCTAAGAGGGTAGAATCGATTTCAAAGAGCTGATGATTTTTTTATTCAATTTCTCAAAATGCTTCACAAATCTAGTTAAAGAAACTAGGAGCCTAATCGTTACACGTCGTAACTTTTGAAGGCTAAAATCAAATTGTAAGAGTTTGCTCCAACTTCCTCTCATCGAGGCCATTTTATGAAATTTCTTCGCAAATCAAATTGAAACCTGGACTCTAATCGTGAAATGTCTTCGCTGTTGAATTTATTTTATTTCTAAAAAGCTTAGCGAAATAAGTTTTAAGAAATTTGGAGCCAAAGGACAATATGTCTTAGTTCTTATGGCTAAATTCAAACACCATATTCCAATAATTTATAGATTTTCATCCAAATTTAGTCGAAAAAATATTTTATTTCTCAAAAGCTTAGCGAAATAAGTTTTAAGAAATTTGGAGCCAAAGGATAATATGTCTTAGCTCTTATGGCTAAATTCAAACACCATATTCCAATAATTTATAGTTTTTCATCCAAATTTAGTCGAAAGAGAATTTTGAACCAGGAAATCTAGTTAGAGGTTTTGAATTTTTTTTTTCGGTTCTTTTGCATCCTGTGTCCTGTGTTACATTCGAAACAGGCATAATGGCAAGCTGAAGGCTTTTAGCAAAAAAATAATTAGACTTAAAAACAAAGTTTGAGTTAAAAAGAATTGATCTCAATTTTGGTGATGAAGTTAATATTTCTGATTAGACACTCAATAGTTTGCCATGATGCTCTTTCGTTTAAAACTTCCACACATCATCTCGTGCAAAAAGTCGAAGTCTTCAAAAAAGGTTGAGAGATTGGTATTTCGGGTAAGGATTTCTTTTGAAAGAAACGAAACTTTCTAAACTGTTTGGATTTTTTTTTAAGAGTGATGGGGAAATTGACGATAACTATTTAATTCTTTTTGCACGAGATGCAATCTATATATATACGAAATTTTTTTTCTCGACAACTACTTTTACGCTACTTAAATAATTATTTTGTGATTAAAAAGAATAAATACTTTGTGTGACTTTTGTGGTTTATTGAGTATGTATTTAAGGACAATAAAAGATGACACAAATATCTGTTTTATTAATAGTAGATAATAATAATACACAAAGAGAACAAGTAAAATATTCAGTTTATTACCTCTGTAGTACTTAAAAGATATAACTTGTGTTTTTAAAAAAAGTGGCGCATGCGTATTTTAAGCGCCGTATTTTTTCTTTTGGCGGGAAAATTCACCAGAATTGAACAGATGTTACTTACAGAATGAATATAGAAAAATTAGCATATGCGTAGTACAAGCACCGTATATTCTTTTTGTTTTTTGTTTTTTTGCACCAAAAATATTTATTTTAAACTGCCCTTAACATGAGTCGAGCCCCCAAATATCAAGAAATAAAAGTTATTAGTCTCCGATTTAGGCGTCTGGGTCTTAGCTCTGAATCGAGAGATGCTGTTCTTAAAAATGCACCTCATCTGTTTTAATACCTCTGAATAAATCTTGTATTTCAATTGGATCATAACCTTTCTTGTTTGATTCGTGCTTGAAGGATCTGGGATATTTAACAGTCAGTCTGCAAAAAAAATAAAACAAAAATAAACTATAAATCAACAAATGCGCCAGAATTTAAACATTATTCCTCTAACGATAATAAAGAAGTGTTGGTTTGTTGCAAAAACATGTATTTGTGACGTTGGGACCTGATTACATGAGCTAGGCTGGCTCAGTTTTGCCGAGATCTCGATAACCGAGCCAGCCTGGTTATCGTGTTATCACTAGGTTGATTTTTGTTGCGTTTAACTGACTTGAGCGCTGAGATCTTGGCAAAACCCCGGCAAAACTGAACCAGCCCGACTTATGTAGCCAGGCCTTAAGACGAATGAAATTCCGAGCTTAAATTTTTAAGCACTGTTGGATTACACAAATGAACTTGAACGTGAACGTAAACGTAAATTGGATTTAACAATAAATTCAAACGATCACTGATGAATATTCTGATAAATTCGAGGAATTTTGTAGTCAGTAGCTATTCTCGTCGAAATTACTTAAAGTTAAATTTGTTTTCAAGCTTTACACCATTTTATTTTCGGCCGAAAATTTAAAATTTCGGTCAAACAACAACAACCAGGTCATCTACGCTCGCCGGCCATTCCTCTGAGATCACGAATGAATTCTGATGCAATAATGGCATCAATCTAGTTTTGTGCTTAATTAAATGATATCTCTCAGTCATCCACCCTTGTTCAAAATGAAATACTGTACTCTTGTTTTGCGACGAGTATGCTAAAAAAGTACCAGAATCATAATACTGTTGAAACTCCTCAGTTCAGTCTGGGAGCATGTAAATATAACTGCTGGTGAGTGGGAATTCATAAGAATCGGTGAATATGCTAATAGCAATAGGAAATAAAAATGGCTGAGCAGGGTATTTCAAGAATTGATAGCTGCAAAGTTACTCTTTTGACAAATTGTATTTTTGAAATCATTCTCTGAAAAATAGCTTTGGTAAGATTCGCTCCCTGTGACATCTTAGAATTTTAAATCAACTTAAAACTAGATTTCTTTGGTGTCCTACCATTTTAACCCCCCAACTCTCAGAAGTGATTATCGTATAACTTCTCCCTAGAATATCCACACATTATCCAGCAAACAGGTAATGAGAATACTCGAACCTATTAGGTAGAAGTTGCTATCCTGATCTAACACCAAATTCTCGTGGCTAATTTACAAGGAAATGTGGTGTAGCTAAAAGGGGAGAATTAACAACCAGATCTTGGGAAGAAAAATATCAATGAGGGGTTTAATGGTTGATACAATTCCAAATTCTCCAAGCCAACATCATATGTATTGTATGGTAGACAGCAAGAAGAGTTACTAATAAGATCTTGAGCTCACAATGAACTTTAAACAAAATCAGCGAAACAGATATCAATTTTTTAGCATCCTCTTTCAATTGGCTTTAGCCTCAAACAATAACGCTTTAAGATTTTTTAATAAAAAAGGAAGCATGGTATCTTGCAGTTGATGAAAAACTCTGGAAGAAATTTGAGAGATAAAACCCAACTTCTAAGCATAATGTTCAGTTTAGTTGTAGCCGAACCCTAGAGCTGAATACATCTAATTAAAGATTAGGCTCGAATATTTTTAACGAGTCATGTTAGAATGAATTAATATATCAGTGTACGGTAAACTTTAAAAGCAATTTTAGAAAAAGCGAGAAGAGCTAAAAGCTTACTCACCCTCAAAACTAGTCTAAGATTTTTATTGAGATGACGTCAAAAAAAAGAGATCTTTTTAAGTTGATGATATACTCAGGAAGCTATTCGAGAAACAAAATTCAATTTTGGAGCATACCACAATAATTTGGTTTTAGCCTCTAGAGCTCAGGCGGTGTAACTGTTTAAGCTCGTAGATCGTTATTGGATCATGTCAAAAAAAGTTCTTTATAATTTGATGAGTACTCAGGAAGAACTTTGGCAAAAAAATATCTCCGTTCGGACTGTACACCCTTAATTAATTTGGTTCACAACTCAATTTCGTAACAATTAGGCTCCAAGGGTTTAATCCTCTCAATTGAAAAAAATATTCATTTTTGTAAGAAATTATACGATATTCATTTTTGTAAGAAATTATACGACTATTATACCTTTCAGATCTCGAAAAGAAGTCTGGGTTTCTAGACAATCTTTTTTAAAAAGATCGAGGAAAAGCTGGATGACCAATATCATTTTTACAATGATTCCCTAATCTTAGAACTTGAAAATAATTTGATTCGATTTTACTAATATGGTAACTTGGTCAGCCGGATAGATAGTCATAACAAGATAAGGATCACAAGATATTCCTTTGACGTTGGTGCAACAGATAAAAAGTATTCATGGCAGAATTTATCCATCAAACGAACACTGCTGAAAACAAGTGAAACCCACTTCCCCAAGATTACTTTTCCTTTGATAATTTAATACCAATGTTTGCCACCAAGAAATATCGAGCAATAGAATTGCTTCATTTCAAACTTAAGATTTTTTTTTTTAATTTAACCAGAGTTATAGGCTTAGATGACTTAGTTCATTAAAAGTCTAAAGACTAACCTAATTGGATGTTATCCTTTTTTCTTTCCTCTCTTCATTTCTCGATTTCCAAGCTGTTTCATGCTGTGCTTGACGCTGTCTTGACTGGAAAGAGGAAAGATAATATGACTATATGCATGCCTATCTTCAGGTAAGGACTTACTTTGACTATTGGCACCTTACCATAATATTACATCGATATTTGACGTGCTGAATTGTTGCTATGGTTGTAAAAACCATCCCTCGACCCAGGCCGCCTCGTCAACATTAGTTATTTCGCGCTCTGCATGCTAATTTATTATTCAGTCTGCGAGTCACATTGTTCGAGTTAGTTATCAGTTGTCCGTTGTCAGTCAAGTTTCGCAGTCAAGTTTCGCTTCTACGGCCCTTATCCCATCACGTCTGGTACGTTCTTTATTCTAGTTGTGTTTGCTTATTAGTTTATGCTTCCTTGTGTTCGATTTCCCCGAGTAATTTTATTTTATTCATCTATTTAGAAACTCATTGGCAATTACGTAACTATGGTGAGACATTAAATCGAAGTGAAAACCTATTGCTGGTGTGCGTCGTCTATAATGGTAATTAGAAAAGACAGGAAGATGGTCAAGATACTGCCAACAGTGAAAAGGTGTTTCTTTGAAATTCTTATCTTAACACCAACCTAAAAAGAGCAGTAATGAAGGTGACTTGCAGTAAACAAGCTCCCACTTTTGATGTTGAATGAGAGTAGAAAGACAGTCCTCAAAAATGAAATCATAAAATCTACAAGTGTAATGCAGTGATGTGCTTTAACATTCGACATGGTAAGGAAGAGTAAAAGAAAAATATTCCAGATAAAGGCCTGTCTTTGCATACGAGATTGCCTCTAAAAGCTGCAAGAGTTATCTTCTGTAGCATTTATGAAGTAACAAGGAGAACGACGATTCTTCTTGGTTGGGAAGCAGATGCTTATTTTGTCACTTTTCTTGGAAGTATGAATTAAAGCAAGTAAAGCAGCCTCTATTTGAAAGATGGGAACCAATCCTCTTTTGCCAGGAGTCTACGCTATAACGTTTCTAAGATTACCCTCTACTTTGACAGGGCTGGAGGGTTAGGGAAGAGGTAGTGTGTTTAAAACACACTTTATTTCAATAAACTATAGTAACAGAAGCTAATTTAAAAATATGTACAGGAATAAAAAGATGAATAAGTAAATAAGCAATAAGTACACTAACAATAAAGTGTGAATTTCTCTCGTTGCCAGTAAAGTCACGTTCAAGCAGAACTGTCATGGCGGCGGATACTGCAGAGAATTTGTCGTCATATGCATTACGTTCTTTCTTCTTCCATTTGATTCAGTAAATAGATTTAACAAAGACCACAATAAGAACAATTGACACTGTATTACTTCCCATAAGTATCCTTTGGTAGCTTATTTACCTGAAGAATAGTCTTAACAAATTGAAAAGTATGAATCCTCGGCATGGTATCTGAACCGCTTGCTCCAGCATAAGAAACGCTTGCCGACCTGAACTGAACAGACAACATCCAAGGTAACAGGGTCGAAATAACGTGTTTCTGGACTCCATCGAGGCTAAAAAGGACGCTAAAATTTCATGTACTTCATAAGCTCTTTCCACGTGCAAGACTGAGCGCAAATATGAATATTAATTTTGAAAATGATTTGTAATTCAAATGAGTTCTCTGACTGCAAAAGGCGGGTTCAAAATAATCGACTCCGAGTATTTCAGGCTGATCCGTTCGACTGAAAATCAAGTAAGATGCTTCGCTCTAGACAGATTTTCAATTTAAGAGAGAGGAAGAGAAAGAGATACTTTGAAAAACTTAAACAAACAGACTAAAACCCCAGCTCCTCAAAAACCTTTGAGTATTTCAAATTAATACTCACTCGCATTAACAAAGCTTAACCATTTACGAAGCTTTAAGTGTAAAATATTTTAAAAGTGAATTTCAAAAATACATCGACCAAACTCCATATCTAACGAGAAAAGTAAGTATCAGATACTCATCTTTGGCTTTTAAGACTTTACAGCCCTTTTCTGTCCAGTTGAGCGTCCTTACATACATTTCCTTTTCGTTTGTGAGGTCTGCAAAGGTGTACTTTGATCAGGGTTGGAGCGAAAGGAATGAAAAACCACCTTGATAATTTAGGCGTCCGGCCAGATACAACAGACGACATTTTGAACTATATTCGATTCCCTCTGTCTACTCGGGAAAAAATGTTCGCCTTAGTCCTGTCTCTTTAGATATATGAACAGCAGACAGCAGCACGACTCTGGGGACAGAACGAAACTTCGTAAGGACGGCAAGGGATAACACGTTGAATCCAAGTTTAATACATAAATTAATCAGAGCGAAGTGAGTATGAAACTATATACCTAATATCTCATTGTCCACGAGGTAAAAAGTGAAAGCTCGATTTTCGCCGCTCTCTCGTGTCCAGTCTTCGCTCCTGGGTTCGGGGGGAGGACATTCTCGAACAGCAGCTGGTAATCGAGCCTAAAAAAAGTGTTTCTTTACGATACCGTACATAGAGTTTTTTCGTGATTCGCCCCTTCTCTAAATAGCAAGTGAGAAGGCTCCCATCATAAGCGCTTCGGGACTAGCGTTTCTTTGCCTGCGGGAAAGTATGAAGCCTTCAGCAACGCGAACCTCCAAGAGGTTCGCAAGAGGTCCAGCTAAAATTAGTGCCAGACCCTAGGCAAACCTCTCCCCGACTCGTCTCAATCTTCCCGCGAGCGGAAAACACGTGTTCTGCAGATCCAATGAGGGACTGCTCGGATGCTGCAACTGAGAGAGCTCATAAAAACACAAGCTTTCTTTTTTTTTTAATTCGTAAAAATTTATTTTCAATCCTCCTTCAGTTTCATAAATTAGTTAATTATTTTAAAACTCAAACAAGCGACCGCCATAGACGGCGTACCTCTAGTTGAAAAATAAAATTTCCCTGAGGGAAAGAATGCTCTGAAGTGTTATCTGTGATGGAGCTGAAATACGTAATATTTGTCGTTGCTGAAAGCCTTTTTAAAAGGCGCTGGATTGTCCATTAAAACGCTACAGCAGCTCGGTCGAGACCTGTTTTCTTCGTCTTCTAGGTCCCAAATGTCGACCATGCCACAGCCAGCTCTGCAGAAAAAAAACATGTTAATGTTAATTAATACATCAGTTCAATCAATTTTAATTAATTTTAGAGCAGGAATTGAGAGGTTAACCTCAACGACCAATTAGAACAAAGGTTCATGTTATCATTAGCCAATGAGAACTCAGAATGAAAACAAGCAAACTGTCCAAACTGCCTGAAGCGCGGAAAAATGCGAATGACCGAGGCACGATTCTTTGAAGCTTTGTATCTGATTGGTTGAGAGGATTGCGCAAGTTTCTGGACCAATCACAGAGCAAAGTTGAGTAAATCCCGCATTACTTTCATCCCTACATTGAAAATTGCTTTTAGAAGGAAGGTTGGGATTGCATTGATTGCATTCGAAACAAATATATTTACTTCGGTCTTCCTCTGCACCACTGAATGTCAACAACCACATGGGTAACTTTCATGGAATTCAGAGTTTGCCAAACTACAGTTGGCGGCTTCCGGCTGAAAATCTGATACACTTTGTGAGTTCTCTCTCTACAAGAAATGAACGGAAGAAGATTGTGAGTTAAATTTGAAAGATTTAGTGACCACATTTTCTGGAATTTACAAAATATATATTTTTGCTCTCAGGTTAATCCTAACCCTAACCCCCCGCCCCTCCCCCACCCTGGATGGAATGCTACTCGATTGCAGGCAATCGATGGTAGTTCATCTGGTTTACCCAAAAGTTTACCGGATCCTATCGAGAATCCTAGTAGGGTAAAGGAACTGTCAAAATAAAGTGCCTTGCTGTAGAACACAACACCTTGTTAACCCCATCACTCCCAAGATCTCATAAGTACTTAGTGTTTGCCAAAACATTTTTAAGAAGTTAGTTCAAAGAGTTTGGTATTAATTAGATCAACCAGTAATCCCCTAACTGATAGTTTTCTATATTCTCATTACTTGTCTGCTTGATATTGTATCGATAATTTATGGAGAAATGATTTTTTTGGGAGTTACAGGGTAAAAACTGGTTTACGCTTTGAACAAGAAAGAAGTTCGATTTCGAGCTTGGTCATGATATAGGGGAAGATGTCATTGGTCTTGACACGGGCCTGGGACGAAGGAAAAGTATCTGTCCCCTAGGGGGAACTGGACCCCAGACCCTCGGATTCCGCGCTCCGATACTCTACATATGAAACATATGGACACGTAAACTCGCCAAAGTTCAACATAGAGACTTAGGCCACTTAGGAGATTGAAATCGTTATTTAAGGTTAGAGCAGGTTACCTTATGCCAACGTCTTCATAGTGAGGATGGTTAACAATGGCTCGTCCGGTGCACAATTTGACGGTTGCCATGGTTGGCATGGCACCAGCAAAAACAGCAGCTACGTGAAGAAACAAATAGCATGGTCACATAGAGAAATTTCCATGAATTTGGGTCCGGCCACACTGAAAGAATAGGTCCTTGCCGGTGTAAATGGATGACGAGTGCTCGCGTTCGAGTTGCTCTGCATCGTCTCTTGAAAACCCTAAAGATTGGAGTTATTGTGAATTTTCGTCTGCAATATTCGGCGCTCAAGAATTCCGCGACACTGCATGACTACTTCATACACGAACAAAAAAAAACTCGTTTTATCCAAAGGGCAGGGTAAGTTCAACCCTTTTCGTTCAAGAACGGGAAGAACAGAAGGGTGGCAAATATCTGTCCACTTACTAGCGAACAGTTAAGGGATTTTGTATAAGGTGATTGTTAATAAGTATATGCAGTCCGTACACTCCGTGAAGCTGTCTACGTTAAGCGTAGCGCTATCTTCATGTCAACTTCCCAGAAGAAACACGTGGAGCTAAATCTGTAATTCTGTCAAAAAGGGGCATCGAAAAATGGCCTTTGTATTGCACTCCCTAAGGAAGAAAGGTCGTAGTAACAGGTATTGAAGTACTGCATCATTCGCAGAAACTGATACTGACATTTTACCGAAATGTATTCCCGCTCTCCCGCCCCAGTCCCTGACTAAACAAACAAACACAAGACAGAAATCACAGAGTTAATCAGACTCATTTTACATGTATTTGTTACTCACTTTTGGGTGTCCTGGTGTTGATCCACTCAACCTGTAATGATATAATTCAAGATGTACAAACTCACCGACATCAAAAACAGCGCAATCGATTATGTAGAAAAATCTAAAGTGCAGATTACAGCTACTGCTTCTCCTGTTTAAGCACGTTGATTTGTTTGGTTTTTGATCTTTTAATGCTAAAACAAATGCGACGATTTGGTTTTAGATGTTATTCACTGAATGACTCAGGCATACTCGGAGAAAAAAAAATTCCGAGGGCTCTTGACGGGAGTCGAACCTACGACCTTCGAAGTGGTACTTCAGACGTTCTACCACTGCGCTGTAGGAGACCGGCGTCTCCTATAGCGCAGTGGTAGAACGTCACAAGGCTTGTGGCTGGCTAGGTCGTTTAACTAGGTCCATGCTGACAAACTTCCTCCTTACTGCTAGGATAGAAATGTCGAATATCATGCTTTTGCGCAATGATGCTGTTGATGAAGATGGTAAATGTGAAACGTGGTTAGTTAAGTGAAAGATGATGTTATTCGTTGAATAACAAAGGCATACTCAAAGAAAAAAAATGTCAGAGTACTACTAAAAGGAGTCAAGATCAGTTATTTTTATTAGGTTTTGTTAGTCTTTTTTAATGTCTACGCACTCAATTCTTATAGTTGATGATGGAATCATTTCCTAGCAACTGAGTGAGTAGAGGTCGTTACTCACCAGTGCCTCTTGTTCTGGGTTGTTGTACTCTCCATGTGTCGCCTGAGTTAAAATAAGGAAACATCAACAATTTTTTATCGACTTCTTCCAACTGCAACGATATCAAAAGAAATGCTGAACTTCTTTGACGCGATCAAGCATTACATAACATCAGATCTTTGAACGACAGGCGCGAGGAACAGTGTTATCTCAGTCGTATCTAATAATAGGCATAAAGTCTACTGATCATCTGTCACCAGCCAATAACATTAGCAGATACAATTTAGAAACCAGCCAAACATGCGCACTAATCGTTACACGAACACATTCATTCATGTTCAATCGGTAGAACTTTTGCGCGTAGTTTTTTTTTTATCATCATGTTAAATCTTAAATCACATGAACTCATCATTTTATAAATGTGTACAGAACTTTAACCTTTTGTAAATTTGAATAATTCAATAACTTATCCATCTATCTTTCTATCTATCACTGATTAAGTGGTAGAGTCTGTTAACCCTTTTACACCTGAGGGTGATTAACATCTAACTTCTCCTCTCAGTATCAACACTGAATCAAACATTAAGGTCAAGAGAATGAAGCAAATGATCGCCATCTAAAGAAGCCATTGATTTTTTAAACAATTTCTCCTTGTTAGCACCTTAAGAAGTGCATAGGGAACAGTATGGAGAAAGAAACGCACAGAAACGACATCGCATCCAACTGCTGATTGCAGAAGTTTACGAAAAAACTTTCATAGGTTTATCACATACATCAAATAGTGATAATAATAAATACTCACAAACTGAGTTTGTAGGTTCATGATTCCTTGAACAGACATGGCAGCAATCAGGACCACCACGGCTGCTTGGTGCTTTCGCTTGTCGCAAATAAAACCAAACAGCTAAAAAACAGAGGAAGACAAACTCAACGCTGTACATCTTTCCGGCAGAACATAAATTGCTTTGACTTATTTTGACGCGCGCTCCTCTCTTATTCAAAATCACGCATGGTAAAGGTGTTTATCAAATGGCTGGCTGCGCGATAACGCAAGATGAAGCGAGTCAGGGATTCCGATTGGCAACAAGAGTAGGCAATATGGGCTAATATTGCCTTCATTCTCTCTCGGAGAAATAAAAATTCCCTGTGTTAGTTATTATCGCCGGTTTAAATACCTTCGTCGTAACCTTTGGGACAACCCTTCGGTTACAAAAGATATACTTTGACAGTTTTTAAACCAATGGCATTGCAAAACAAGTGTTGAAGACAATCAAAACAGAAGGAAAACCATGATGATCTTCGTTAATTTCTTTTGCAATTAAATATCTTACTCTTTTTGCAAAAAGCTGACATTAAACCCACGTTTCATGCAAATACGATGGAATGAGTATGGAACACGCTTTATTGAACTATCGTCCTTAACAAGGCCAGGAGGTGATACATTTTCATCTTTCTATAACGTTCCCTTGTGTAAAACGATTAGATAAGAAAAAAGCTAGCGGATATAAATTTGAATTACCTGTCTAGAGGCCAGAAGGGACGCCATGACACACAGAGCTGGGGTACCAAACAACTTCAATCGCATAATGATGATCGCCATGGCAACAAATGCCAGTGACTGCAGCACGTGATAGAGATGCTGAGAGAATGGGACCGGGAAAACGTAGTTAGGATTTTCTACTGGCAATGAGAGAGGGGGCGGGGAGGGGGGGGTAAATGAAAACCCCCAGGGTCGATCAAATACCGAGCAGACAAGTGATGAGAATAAAGAAAAATATCAACAAAGGGATTATCAGTTGATTCAGCAGTAAATTCTTAGAGTTGAAATCAAAAGAAATGTATGGAAGACAGTAAGGAGATCTTGGAAATGATATGTTTAGAAATAACACAGCGAGGCGAACAAGTTTCTATCCTTACCTCCGCGTGAGGTTTAAGATTCACCCCCTTCCTACAAAAAAATTAAATTTCAGTTAATAACCTCTTCTTTAACGTATGTTGATTATATAGCGGACCGCAAAAATAATACTCGAAACAACGCTTAAATATGTTTTAAAGACTTGTTGAACAAGTTTCAAAATCATTTTCTTTATAGAAGCTGCTTAAACCGATGTTTGTCATCTTCAAATTTAGTAAATTGAAAATTCAAGTTAGTGACTACTTGAAACCAATGAAAAATTCTTAGAGAAGGTACGTTTCTAAAGAAACTGTGGTGCTGCCTCGGTGGGAGAGTATAACAAGATAATTTGGTTTTATCAACGGAGATGATAATGTAAATTGGCCTCCCTAGAGAGTTTCTAACTTGACGTTTCGAGCGTTAGCCCTTCGTCATTCGCTCTAACGTAGGGCTAACGCTCGAGACGTCTGCTTTAGCAACTCTTTAGGGAGGCCAATGTATATTATCAATTCCGTTAATAAAAACGAATTATCTTGTCGTGAAAAATTCTGTTTTTCAGTTCTCTGTTTCTGATTTTAATTCAGTTGAACCAGGTTTAACTACACATGTTGTGTTGGTGTGAATAGGGTCTAACATTAGTGGTGTCTGTCTCGAAGAAAAACTTTTCAGGAAGTCTTACTTGAAGTCGTCTGTTTCCTCCTCATCCGATTCAGGGTCTGACATTTTAGGATTTTCTTTCTTGTCTTTTGTAGCCATCAAGGTATTCCACTCATTCTTCAGAATCTAAAACGGAGTTTAATGGACTTCTATCGTTATTGGAATGAGGTTAATTACAGCTGCTTCAAGAAAGGTTTTCGAAAAAAAAGCGTAAAAGCGCACGCGATAACCCCTAAAGGTATTGTGGGTAGCTTTTAGGTTACGACTACTTGACCTCAGGATTTCAGAGAAATCTGAAGAAAACGTTATTGTAAAGATGGTGAATTTATCTATTTCTTTGACTTATTAAAAATCATTGATTACCGGATACCCTGATTAGCTTTCGAGATTGTCATGTGCACTTTTTTCCTTTTTTCTGACAACAACCTTTCTAGAAACAGCTCTATACAAATGACCCTATTGATAAAAAAACACTTAGATATAGTGACATGAAACTTTACAAACATTATTTTAAATCATGAGCTTTCATAATGCTTCGTGAGAAAAACTGCATCGTAAAATTATTTGTTCATAAAATTGGATTTCACTCACAAGCAAGATTTTAAAGAAAGACCCTTTTTAATAGAAGAATTTCTCAAGGACAACCTTTTTTGGTTTAAATGAATTGAAGACACTGGTCAAGTAGACTATGAAGGATTTCAAGGAAACTCTGCTTCGGCAAATTAATAAATCAATGAGAAGATTTCTATGCAGCATACAAGTTTCCCTTAAAAAACAACCTTCCCAAGGAAAACTTGTGTGGTCAGTACCACTTAATCTTACAAATTGTTGCTAAAATATTGTGCAACTTTAATGACTTTTTACCTTCAGTAAAACAGCTGTAAAAGATACAATTGCAGCTGGTAACAGCAACGTCTTGGTCAGCTTTGTCGGATTCTATTTGGGAAAACAATGAAACAGATGATTTGGATAAAGCCCTCCCTAAAAAGCTATGGTACCCGTCTGGAAGATCGAGTTTCTGATGAGAGAATTTTTTTGGGCTAATGTGTTTGACACAAAGTGCGAAAAAAACTAACAAGAGCGTGTCGCCCATACCGTGCCGTGGAACATACAAAGGCAAACTCAAACAATGAGATATCCGCGAAGTCTTCCTTTTCGGTGACATTGAACGGATTACCCATTGTTCACGACATTAACAACGCTTTTTAAACTCTTAAAACATTCCCTAGTAACAATTCATGGCATAGAATACAAAAATGCATGTCAAATAAAGTTATTGAAGTAGAACACTTGAAAGATAGTGGAACTGTCGCTTCTCACTAATTTCGGAAGGAATAAGCAGGAATGAGAATCCCAGCTCATAGTAACGAAGTCTGGTTTAAGACGGTCGACTAAACATTGGCTTTCCTCTAGTCTTATAGCTATATTTTCTACGACACGAAATCAAAATGTGAATAAAGCAAAAGCAAGTTGATTTGTGGTGTAAATGAATAGTTGCGGAGACTAATTCAAGCGATCTCGGCCATCATATGTCCACTCTGGAATTCATATATGTTATGTTGAAGTTAAAGAATACAATCAAGGTGAATGAAGAGTACACATGTCAAAATTGATGAACCTGCTGTAAGGAGCTTCTCTCTAATCTGAGAA
This sequence comes from Pocillopora damicornis, assembly GCF_964200805.1. Classification (NCBI taxonomy): domain Eukaryota; kingdom Metazoa; phylum Cnidaria; class Anthozoa; order Scleractinia; family Pocilloporidae; genus Pocillopora; species Pocillopora damicornis. The sequence continues at coordinate 15,753,294 of NC_142678.1, forward strand.
AATTGGCTGATTTTTCACAGATGAAAAATTCTTCACCTCACAAAGAACAAGAGATCACCAACCTCTGGATCTAAAAAGTCGAATTCTGGTGCACACGTGTATAAAGCCGTGTCAAAATTCCTGAAGCTGGAGAACTTGGAACGTAAAATACTTGTGATGTGTGCCTGAGAATGAAGGTAAACGAAGAAACAATAAAACAGTGATAAAGTACAATTAGAAACTATGGGGAATTTTTAAAAGTATCTTCCCTTTACACCCTAACATCATTCTGCATATTCTCCATACTGTTCTCTATACATTTCCTAAGGTGCTGACAAGGAGGATTTGTTTGACAATTAGAGGCTTTTTAATTTTGCGATGACTTCCTTTTGTCTCATTACCTACACATTTGATTCAAGGGTGATATTGTGAGGAGAAAAGCACTGAGAAGACAGACACTCCTGAGGGTGAAGGGTTAAGTTCTCTATTTAAGGAATTCTTCCGCAGTAGTATGAAAAGTCGTTCACTGAGGAGAAATCACTGTTAACAGGGAGTGTACCCCCTGATCGCTGATGTTTCGAAAGATGCACCACATATAACTTATTTACCTGCACAAGCGCTACTGTGCTCATTAACAAGAGAGGTATTTTATCTTAACTTATTCCGGCATGAATCGAAGAAATTTGAAGAGAGCAGTGCTATTTCATTTGGAATACGCAAATTAAAGAGACTAAAATATCTTACATCATCTGCAATTCCCAGGATCTTTGCTATGGCGATCTTGATTCCTACAGATCCAGTAAGGAAGATGACAGCCTGGGCAGCCTGTGACATATCATTAATCAGTTCTCAACAACAACAAAAAATGATAAACTGCAACTGCTTTTAAGATTGTCTGTAAGACACGTTTCTCTTTTCATTTAATAAGTTTATGGTATACTGCTGTATTATGGTGATGTTCATGTAGAAACCTCCAGATAAAATAGTAAAGAAACTACAGAAGCTAAGAGTGCTGAGTAATGTGGTGTAATTTTTTTTTCGCTCTCGCTGTTCGTGTTTAGTACAGTCGCTGTAACTCGTTTTTTCCTTAGTATCTGCTAGGCAGGCTATACAAAGGTAGTATCAAGTGTGCCTCATGTCTACTGCATTAATAAGGGCTTGAAACTCGCGTTAACGCTCAAGAACATTTCCTTAGAAGTTCAATCACAGATCACACTTTTTTTTTCACCTACCCATATAACAAGCTGATGGGGCAGTTGGTAAATAAACGGCTCAAGATTGGCAATGATCTGTGTTGTAATAAAAATTAAACAGAACAAAATGAAACAAAAATTACTGAGTAACTGTCCATCAATAAATAAAAACGAAGAACACACTTTGGAGGGTACATATTGCGAGTCTATAGCAGTCTACTAAAGCACAAAGGAGTAAATTCTACATCCACGAGACATGATACTCCATCGCAAGTCGCTCCTTCCCCCCCACCCCTCCCTCAGAAAAATGTGAAGTTTCTAGGAAAGTTCGACGGTATCTACTTATACTCAGTCTGAGAGCGGGTGACACCTTATCTCCCATAATCATTGTCGTCTTTACTCGATTGAACAACGATTGATAGCGTTTATGACAATTAAGCGTTTCGGATGCAGCGTTTATCCACGAACGGGTTTTATTCAAATCGAGGGCGTGTACTTCAGAATCAAATTTCTTGAACACCGAATATTAGAGACCATTTCTAAACTATTATCTACAACAGAAGCACGTCTAAGGTTCCAAAGTTTCGATTTTCGCCGGGATAGAATCGAATTTGTCTCCCTTGTGATTGCAAAATTTAGATGATGCAAATTACCGATAAGTACCGTACTTGTAAGGCTTTTATCGTTATCCTCGAATACACGACACATGTTTCTGCGCTGTATATTCTTGGGCAGCTTTTATAAGGACATGTAGCTTCTCTTCCACCTGCAGCGCTTATTTGTGGGCGGCATTACACCGGGAAAAAACAGCTTACGGTCATTTATTGTATAAAGAGAGAAGATTCACTTTAATCACTGAGTTGAGTGCACTTTTGTTCTCAAAAAATTCTGAACATACTCACCAAAGTTGTGATGAGGGCCGACAAGAAGAATGAGCTGATGGTTCAAAAATATAGCTTCGATCAGTTTCAAAGAAAAACAAATGATACAACGACCACTAAAACACAAATGAAATTCCATAAAAAGGCATTCGTTTCTAGGCGGTGTCAGACTCTCAACCAGAGGAGACGAGCGAACATTTGGGGCGCGCAAAAACTGTCGCTCATAAAACAAGCGGAAGTAAAGAAAAATTGCAACGCAACTGTCTCGTTGATGGCCACAACCTCCGCGTCCACTTGTTTGCCATCTTTCGCGCACCCTTCTTTTCGCTCGTCTTTATTTACTAAGATCCTACCAAGCTGAGTCACCTGATGAAACTCTACTTTAAAATTGAAAACTAACGTTAAGGAAACCTCTCCTCTATAGTGTTTACATTTCTATGTACTGTAGTGGTGAGAATATGTAGTTTTATCAAGAAAGCACCCTACTGTTGATAATTCTCGTTTTTCTCATCACCTGTCTATGCGACAACGTACTTAAATTGTAGGAAGAAGTTTTATTTTTATCACTCCTCTGAGACGAAAACCAAACTGCATACCTCAGAAGCATGGAGTTTCCAAACTGAATCACAAAATTTAATAAATGTCCCACCTGCATATAATAGATAAGGAACAGTTTTGAATTAATTTCGTCCCTAAACTTGACACTCATTTAAATCTTTTTTTGCTGTTGTTCATTGAGAACGGATAGACTATGAACTACCAAACTGACACAAAGTAATTGATAAACTAACGGATGTACCAAAAATGAAGAAATTACATACCAGCAATCCATATAACACAATGCACAGTTTACGGGAAGTGATAAACTTAAGAAAGTACAGTCCAAACAAGGCACAAGTCTGCAACAAAATACAGTTTTCTCCTTTAAATACACTTGTCACAATATTGAATAAGTAATGTACAATCTAAAAAAGTTTGTTCCTTTCTGCAATGTTCTTCTAGCTCACTTTAAACAAAAAATTAAAAAATGGATAAAAAAACTTCACTTAAATGTCATTCATAATCAGTTCTTTGAGTTTGTCGAACCCAGTGAGAAGCTAAAGCTATAAAATTTCTAGTAAGCCTTGGATTATAATAAGGTGCACATTTTATGGGCATCTCCACAAGGTTTTCCAGCTCTAAGGACAGCCAAAAAATCATGAAGACCCAAGACTCAACCACCTTTTACCATGAGTATGTACAAGAATCTTTCACTGCTATGTATACTACTGCAATTACCCACCTGTGTTAGCAGTGCAAACTGAGCAAACTGGGAAAAAAAGGAGAGAGAACTTTCTTTATCAATAATCAAATAATCAAAACAGATAGTAAATAAGTTTAAAAGAACAGAGGAAAAAATTATAATTTTAAATCAATTCATGAAAAAGTATAAAATAAAACGATATGCATGTCCTGCTTTGATCAAAAGAGAACAGTTTTATTCTTTTTCAAATTTTAAGGAAGTAAAACATCTAAAAATTTGTCATCTACCAACAGGTGTTATTGGTAACTAATAAGTTCACATTAAAAACCCATTTTTCATTAACTAGAGTACATGCATGAGGGTATCAGTTATTTCATAAAATATATCAAACATTGAAACCTTTCACTAACACTGGTGACTTCAAATGATTTATCCTTACAAAATTATTATGTTACTGGCCATAAAGACAAAAATATCATTTAGGGGATATCATTTGATTTCATGTCAAATTATCAGTTCCAGAATTACAGGGAATTTATTGATAACTGATCTTTAGATCATCAGAGTGAAAGTGTTGATCATACCCCCAATGATTAGCCATACCTGCCATGGAATCATGAATAAGCTTGTTGTTATGGCAACTAATGATAGGTGTCTCCAGTCAGCCTTAGGTGACCTAACAAAAAATAAAAAAGAAAGACATGTAAATTCTGTGATAATATTTTATTACTGACATGTATAGGGGGCTTATTATCTGCATAATTTCTGGGTTTACTCACATAAACTAAGTCAAACTCAAACTGGTGGCAAACACAATTAAGAAGTGTCTTGCTAAATAAATTCAAAAGAATAAATTTCATTCCATTTGCCCTGCAGCAGGGCTTCATTTTCACAGACTTGAGAGAGGTCTAGTAGCACTTTGTTGTTCAGTCCTTTTATCATCATCATTACTCCAGTAAACTGTTCCTTCCTCTCCTTGTGGCATATGGGACCACAAGTGTTTTATCATTAGTCTACAATAAAAAGATCTACAACTGGTGACTTACTTAATTGTTAAGGTAACAGCCAGAAGTTGGAAGACAAGAAAAGGATATGAAAAGCTTTCTCGTAGGGGTGGTGTCCACATAACTCTAGTGCACTGATTAAAAATAAAATAAGTTTTATCAGAAACACATCTCTTTCTTGAATTTAACAATTCTCAGATCATCCACAAACACTTATTGCATTTGCATAGCTTTATTTTGCACCATAATCATCCTGAGTAGATCCCTATTCACATTATTTCACATCAAAGGATTTCTAACAAGTACCAAGTTCATATAGGTTGTGAAATTGGTAAAGTTTGAGCTCAGTTTTAACCCTTTAGCTCCCAACATCCAATTAGTAATTCTCCCCACTGATTGCCTTGCTGTTCCTTGTATATTAGACAGGAGAATTTGGAGGTATATCAAGATAACACCCTAAAGCCTATAAGCTTTTCATTTCTCATAACCTGTTTGTAAGGTAACATACTAGAATTTCAGTGAGAAGTTACAAGTTGATCACTTCTAAGGCAAGCTCCCACTAGAAATAAAACCTTGTACATAAACATAAACATAAACCACCCATTAATTTGAAATTTCAATATTCCACCCCCTCTCCAACCAGGCAACCCACAGGCATTTCATTGTCATCCAAGCAAATTCATCCCCATTCAAATTCATCCATGAATTTAAACCGGTAGTATCATGTCTTTCCAGCAGAATATGAGTGCTATATCTTTAAATATGGAGAATTGTACGAGTGAAAAAAGATAGATCACAGAAAACTTTGAGATTGGTTGGCAACTGAAGTTTCTTGTGAAAATTGTCCCCTTCCCATACTTACCTCACCATGATTATACAAGTATGACAATGTGCCTATAAGTCCACCAAGAATACTGCCACTAGAAAATAAAAGTTTAAAATCTGACAGTTAATAAAATAATGTGTATTTCCATCGAGTGCTATTATACAGAAAGTTAAAGACTAACAAACACAAGAGTACAAAAAAATTTAAGGGGGATCAGTCAGAACTTAGCATCGATACAACAAGTGGCCTAATTGTCAGTGCACTTGATTCCATGGTGAGAGGTCCATGTTTGAGGCCTGGCCTGGAAAATGCGTTGTGTTCTTGGGCAAGACACTTTACTGTCACAGTGCCTCCCTGAACCCTTTAACTCCCATGAGTGACCAAGGCAGAATTTCTCCTTACAATATCAATACAATATCAAGTAGACAAGTGATGAGAAAGAAGAAAAATATCAATTAGGGGATTATTAGTTGATCCAATACTAAATTCTTTAAACTAACATTACAAGAATTGTATAGTAGACAGTAAGGAGAATTACTAATGAGATCTTGGGAGTTAAAGGGTTAGGGGCACACTTAATTTGGAGCCTCGCTCTGTTGTGTGTCCTGCACCTTGATGGCGAAAGCAATTAAAAATAGAAAATAAAAAATAAGAGACCTTGTGCAAGAAAATTTAAGTGACTAAGTTGTGATCTGTTTTTTTACTTGAGTGGCCAGCATGAGTTATTTGAAACAATTTCATAGCAAAGTAATTGAAAGAAAATCCAAAACATTTTGGCCAGGCAATTTGTATTCATTGTAATCCTGCAACAAAGCTGACTCTACTGAACTCAAACATAAAAACTCCAAGCTTGAATGTTGCCAGGGTGAATAGGCAGTAGGTAATATGAATGAACGGATACAACAGAAAAATATAGAGGACTTGTAACAGACCTGCAGTGTTCTCTAAAATAAAGGTCAGTTAGTCACTGGCTCTTTAATTAATCTTAAATATCTGCATTTAAGTTTCATGTTTTCAATTCAATTTTATTATCATATGTAGACCTTAAAAACAAGTACTAAAAGGCCAACAGTTCTGGAACAGTCATATCATCTTTTACATTGCTGACAGCACCTGTGGGCAATATGGTGCAAATCTTGTGTTTTGATTGGTTACCTAGTAAGCAGGCAAGATGGGCACATCTTGCTCTCTCAGAAATACCTGCTTCGATCCCATGAGAGTTTCATGGAGTGGAATTAAAAAGTTCGTAAAAAGTGGTAGAAAAAAAAAATAAACCAAGAAAACATATTAAATGACTCTTGTGGGTTTATTGTGTTGGGAACATGGCCGGCTTTCTTTCCCAGCTCTCAAAAAAAAAAAGTCATTCTTTATTCTTATCGAAGTGAAATTTTTTTGCTAAGTAATGAATCTTTTATTGACCAAGTTTGTTGGTCAAAATAGCTGGATATTTGTCTTGTTCCTTTTTTGCATAAGCCTTGACTTCTTCTCCATCCATGAAAACACACAAAAAAAGAAATTGGTCAATATCCAGCCATCTTGACCAAACAAGCTTAATCAATAATGCATGTGTATCTGATCTTTAGCAGATCAAATATCTATTACACCCAAAATAACAACCTAAGACCATTGATGAGAATCATATCTAGTCATGACAACACAAAAAAAATTTACCTGAGATAAAAGCAGAGCAAGAAAAACATGGATATCATGAGTCCACTTAAATAGAAGATGGCATAAACATAGAAAAATGACAGCTCCCCCATACCTAAAAATAAAAAAACAGAATTATGCTATCAAATACAAACCATGACAAATTTCACTTTGCACAGATGCAAAAATGAGCAGAATATTATCAATACAGTCCTTTGGAGGCAGACAAATCACATAAAAAGGGGAGAAAAACTGTTAACCCTTTATACCCTAATATCAGTATGTAAAGTCTCCATAATGTTCTTGATACATTTCCTTTAGTGCTCACAAGGAGAATTTGTATAACAATCAATGGCTCCTTCAGTTGGTGATCATTTCCTTTATTCTCGTGACCTAAATGTTTGTTTCAGGAATAATACAGTTGGGAGAAATAAGATGCTTAATCAAGTTGCTCTTAGGGGTTAAAGAGTAAAGCAAGGCAAGTTTTGAATTGATCGGCAGAGTTTGTCTGAAAAATAATACCAGCAAAACATTACATTTAGGGAAATCAATAAGCATATTGTTTGTATTTCTTACCCTCACAGCTTTGTACAGGAGGTTGGTTGTAACCTCTGTTTACAGTATAGCATGTCTTGGTGTGGATATTAAAACTTGTGGTTAACCAGTCATACATGCGGAAAGCAAATCCTAACACAACCTGTAGGCAAAAAGGAACTATGTTTACATACAAAGGCTTTTCTTGACCAACAATGAGCAACAAAAGGGTTGAGACATGTAATACCTACTTAATCTTTAACTCCCATGAGTGACTAAGACAGAATTTCTCCTTAAAATATCTATACAATATCAACCAGATAAGTGATAAGAATAAAGAAAAAGATCAATTTGGGGATAATTAGTTGATCCAAAACTAAATTCTCTAAACAAACATTATTAATAGGAATTGTATTGTGTGGTTGACAGTGAGGAGAATTACAAATTTGATCTGAGAGTTAAAGGGTTAAATAAAGCAATGATCCCTGCAGGTGAGCTGTAATTTAAACAATTGCAGAAAAGAAGCCAGTAAAACATTCAGGCTTCAACAAGATTCACACTGGTGCCTCAGAGGTAACAGTTGAGCAATACTAGCAACTAAGCTATGGAAAGTTTAATTGTTTTATATGTATTATCAGCTGAGTTTACAACATAAATTGGCCACTGTAAATAGTATAAAACTTTTTACAGTGGCCAATTTATGTTATCATACCAGTTGATAATAATTAATTACCCTGTTATATTCTCCCACTGACACAGCACCATTGTTTCTTTACAATCTTATCTCCTTTATTCATTAACCCTTTAACTCCCAAGATCTTGTCAGTAATTCTCCTTACAATCTGTCATTGTGATGTTAGTCTGGAGAATTTGGTATTGGATCAACATATAATCCCCTACTTGATATTTTTCTTTATTCTCATCACTTGTGTTCTTGACATTGCATTGATACTGTAAGGAGAAATTCTGTCTTGGTCACTCATGGGAGTTAAAGGGTTAAGCTACAGAAAGGCATATGTTGGAAGCAGGCCACATAATTTCATATTTTCTTTCCTTCTCTCAGTTTGATTCAAGTTTATCTTACCCTGTATTTTATTATTTCAATAATGCATCAGTTAAGGCTAAGTAAACTTGAGTTTTTTTTCCAAGTCGTGAGAAACAAGGAAAACCCAAATTAGCAGAGTTAGCAGGTATACATGTACCATCAGTTTTTCTTTAGAGTGTTGCATTGTTGAAGGAGTTCACTCTTTAGCAAGAGTCCTGCTAATCCACTTAGTCATTGACCAAATTCCTTTTTATTTACCTCTGGATATAAATTAAACCTTTTCAGAGTGTTGATGGTGTCTGGATATTCTGTTACATTGCAATTCATAACAGAATAAACTCCGTCAAGGAATGTTGGAGCTTCCACAATAGTTTTGTAATATGAATAGTACAAGCCCTGTTTGGATAAAACACATCATTTAATTATACATTGTTGTTATACTTTCAAATAATCATGAAACCATAAAAAAGCTGTCAAAATATTTACTGGTAGATTACACTCAATATAATAAAATAACTTCAGGGAAATAATTTGCTTCTTCCAAAGGTCCTGAGCAACTAATAGTTTTTAATACTCTCATTCTTTTTCTACAGGTTTGGAGGATGGAAAAACTCTACATGAATCTTAACAGTGTCTTAATATATCATGCTCCTTTGACTGCAAATTTCAAAAAATAATTTGCTTATTGGAGTTTAGTAAAAGACTGCTTTATGAGTTAATTTATATATAGCAGTGGCGGTGTTGGCTTTGAGGCAGTCTCATGGAATCTCCATCTTCTCTCAGTGTCAAAGTGTTATTGACCAATAAATTAGCAAAACTTGGCATGTGTTTGACTGGGAGGGTGGGAAGTGTTCCAAACTTTAAATCAGAAAAGATAGTTCTTTTTTTCACTATAGCCTAAATAACCTTAAAAAAATATTTCATAAAGAAGTGAAATTTTAACACTTTATACTTAGTAGTAATATTTAATCCTGTTGTTGCAAGAATTTTGGTGTCAAACAATAGTAAAAATCCTTATAACCAATGGGGAGCGGGAGAACCTCGAGACCCTAAGCGACTCCCTGGATTTGCCAGTACATCTAAACATATTGCTTCAGGTACAAGATATTTACTTGAAGAATTAACCAGTTAAATTACAATGAGCTCTTGATAGTCTTAACTATATCATATTCGAACGTGGGGCCGTCATTACTTCACAATTATTCGATCCTTTCTCTTCTACATGAAAACCCCGCATGTGTCTTCAAAAGAGAGATAAAGAACTTACCATCTCTGTCCTAAAAGACAATTCTCTTTCCAACGCTGACAAATGCGAGAAAAATCGCTCGTTTTCAAACATTCTAGACACGTGGTAGCTGAAAGAACAAAAATAAACCACCAGATGAGCGCAATTGTTTACAGTCATTGTTAAAGGTTCTAATTGCAATTTTATTGTTCAGGGTATCCTTAATATTAAAATTTTAATTCTAGTCTACCAGACGATATTGATTATTATAAATGCAATCATTTTAAAAAGACAACTTTACCTTTGAAATATCCCAAAACTCACAGCTACAGAAAAGAATCAGAAATTTTCAAGTCAGGGTTATCTGGGAATACATGTCACAAAACTGAAGATACTTTAGAAATTCTCAAGCCTCACTGAACTCACGTGTAAGAAAACCTGATCCTAGGAAACAGCAAAAACTTAAGAGCACGAAATACATACCGATAATCAATACTAAAGAAGCGTAGCCGATGCCATATTTCGTAAATGGAACAATCGACGGTGAAGAATATTTAGCGTTCTGGTCTCTTTGTTTTGGTTTCATTTTGAAACGCCCGTGAGTTTTGGGTTGTGCTGTGCCTGCGGAGCCAGATTTCTGGCTCTGTTGACTAGAAGCTTGTTTTTTCTTCTTCGTGGTCATGCTGAAAAAATATTAAATGCTAACCAAATAACCAAAAATAATTTGGAGCGCAATATTAAGTATTTCGTGATTTTAGCGTGACTTGTTCTTTTGTCTCGCGTTCGTCTTCTGCTGTGTGTCACAGTCAGCGGCGATCACAGGATATTTCCTGATGTGGTGTAGATATAATTGATGTGATACTATTCGGCAAAATGGCGGATGACTCGAACAGAGTGTCTACAGTAAAGAAACATCACCAGCAGGCAAATTTAAATTATAATAGGCCAAAGTACCGAGAGGCTCGTTGGGAAAGGGCAGTAAAGGTATGTGATTGTGTTGTAGTCACTATCTTTAGTTGGGTTTTCATCATGTTTGCAAATAAACTTGAGCAAAAAAGGCTCACCGGCCACAGAAGTGGCTGCATATTCGGTGTAAGAAACTGTTCTGTTCACATGTGACATGGAACAAAGACAACAAAGAAATTGAAACAGTAAAAGCGTGAAAAGATAGCATTTTATGAACTAGGAACAGCTTTCTACGTTCGTACAAACTGAGTTCAAATTTAACTTACCACCAGTCTATGAAACGAACTGTAGATATTGGGAAGAGGTGGAATACAGGTGTTGTCGGCTTGTTGAAGAGCATCTGGGTGTGATTTGGCATAAAATACTAGGGAAAGATTTCCATATAACCTCATACTATTCTGTCATTCGTTATCCCAGAGGCACTCTATCATTTTCTTTTACCCTAGAACCACGAGCATAACAGAGTACGGGGTTTTGTGGAAATCGTGTCTATATCGGAATACGCAATCCAACTTACTTGCGCTAGTGTGTGATTCACTGGAAGTTGAAAGGTTTCAACATGTGCACTGATATTAAAATGTTGGAAGACAAGAGGAACATCATATGATCTCATTCCTGGCAAAGAGGAAAAGAAGCAAGAAAGTTATATAAATCATGCTGATGCTGTCTTCTCTAAAAATTAACCTGGGATGTGGGGGATAGGTTTTGAATAGAATGGTCTTCTTTCTCTGCTATGCTTGTATTTGTTAATACCTGTGACATTGGGTGCTATGAAAATTTGAACCTTGCTCAGCTGGGGTGGGAAATTTGAACAAGCAGAATACACAAAGAGTTTGAAGGTAAAGAGTCTGCCTTTCTAAGCAAATGGCTTTGAATTGATTGACACATTACCTTGACTTGTTATATTTTCAAGGTTTACACCATAAATCTGGAGTCAAAGTATGTTCTGGTCCAGGGTATTCCTGCTGTGGGTGCGAAAAAGGAACTCTTGGAACTCTTTGCACTCTATGGAGCTATTGATGAGTAAGCTTACCTGATATTTGAGCAGCTTTGTTCCATAATGAAACCTGCCGATCTTATTTTCCTTTGTCTTGTATTTGTTACCATTACCTTAAACAAAAGGAAGTGAAAATCAGGCTGGTTTTAAAAATTATTAGCCAGGAAAAAAAAGAAAACCACAATATTTTGATATATGTTGACATAAGCAAAACTGTTTTTGTTTGAGGGTCCCTGACTCTATCAAAATTAATATTGTAGATCTTCCCCAACTGGTATCCAGTTAACTTGAATCCCCTGACTCTATCAAAAATAATACTGTAGAACTTTCCTAACCTTTATCCAGTCGACTTGAATCCCCATTAACTAAAAACAAGGTCTGATTTCCCTTGACCCTATTTTTTCAGTTATTTACTATCAGCTAACTCTAACCCCCCCTAACCCCAGTTGGTGGGGTTCTATTGTTGAGTTCAATGACCTTTGTTCTAAAAGTGAAAGTTTGAACAGAATGGATTCATGAACCTCTATCAGAAATATCCCTTACCATAAGGTAATTAGAATCATGTTAGTGCAAACCACAAAATCGAGCTAATGTAGAAATATTTCCCTTTTTTGTAAACTGGAGATATTTTCTGTTTGTTAGATATGTATAAAAAAAGGAACAAAAAGGAGACATCCATTGATGCACGTATTGCTGTTCATCTTGGAATGCAATACGGTTGCATCCTTTTGTCATTTGACACCTTAATTTCTTCAAAATTGAAGTTTTTCAATATGTTTCTTATTGAATATTTAAGGTATCGCATCCTAGATGACTACCCAACAGAACCTTTCACTGAAGTTTATTGGATCAAGTTTCAAAGAATCAATTCAGCAAGGTACCAAAAAATATGCATTACCTTTAAAAATTGCCTAATGGTTCATTCTAGTGAAAAACAGCCAAATTCAATTTATGTTCAGCGCTATAGGAGACAGTAATTAAGGGAACTTTTGGTTTGGACCCTGTTCATGTTTGAACTTACCCATATTGTTATAATTGTCAAAAAAAAGCCCCTTCCATGTGCACAGAATTATTTCATTGTTTTGCCCTTGAGGACCCTTCACATGATCTGTACACAAGGCAAAGGAATACATTTTCCAAATGCCAGGTGCACAAAGTTTCAATTCAAACATTTGTTTCAGTGGGGGCATTTAACAAATCCTAACTGTGTGTAAGATCTGAATTAATGATTTAATCAGACAAGTTTTTTAACAGTAGTTCCAAAAATGTTCCAAAAATGTTACTAAGGATGATATCAGAATACTGGTAATTTTCTCTTGTATATTTCACAATAAAAATCGTTTCCCACTTTTAGAACTGCAAAAAAGAAGTTGGATAACAGGTCATTTTTTGGAGGCATTTTGCATGTGTGTTATGCACCAGAATTTGAAACAGTTGACGACACAAGAGAAAAACTCCAAGAAAGAAGAAAAGTCATTGCCAAAAAGACAAGAGGTGAATATGATTTGAAGAAATAAATGCAGTATGATCAAAATTACTGGAATACATTGATTTTAAATGAGAAGAACGATAAATGAGTTTTACTTGAAAAAATAGATTTTGTGATTTGCTTGAGCCGTCAGTGAACCCTTTACACGCAAACATCAATATGCATATTCTCCATACTCTTTTCTACACAATTCCTTTAGCACTGACAAGGAGAATTTTTTATGAACAATGAAAGCTTCTTAGTTTGGCAATCATTTCCCTTATTCTCATGATCTTAATGAATGATTCTGAATCGGAAATTTTGGTTGTGAGAAGAAGATAGATGCTGGTCACTCTGAGGGTTTAAAGGTAAAAAAAAAAAGAGTACCCTTGGCTACTATCCAGTACAGGAATTTTTCAAAAGGTATGCAACTTTCTCTGCCCTTGTTTACAATGAACACGCCCCCCCCCCCCCCTTGTACTCCAGACAAACAACCATTGGAAACTTTTTTATTGTGCAGTACATGTGTTTGTAGGCCCTTAATATGTGAATTGTTTATCATTACATAATTATTTGGTGCACAAGAGAAAGCATGTACAACAAAAGTTGCACCCATTGCTGCCTCCTCAACCAAGAGGTCAAGAGAGGATTTCAATGAAACAATCTCAGCATCATCTTCAACTGAAACTACTGCTTCAATTACAGACCCCTGTGGTCCATCAAGAGGCTTGTCACATGGAATAAATTACTCAATGTACACAATGTCATCAAGTTCCTCATTCAATTACCCAACCCTTCCACCACCCCCTCAACATGTTCATCCATACCAATATCCCCCTCCCCCACCCCCATGGGAATTACCCCGTGTACCATCAGCACATGCAACACTTCCAGCCTATTTACAAAATTTCCCCCCTCCTCCCCCTCCCCCTCCCCCACCACCTCCACCTCCACCTTCTCCTCCCCCTAAATTCCATTCTGTAGAATCACGCACTTGCCATGATACAGGTGCAAACAAAAGTGAAGTTCCAAGACAAGGGAAGGCCTTTACTGTTTATATGTCAAAAGTTATGATTGGACCACAACTTGAAGAGGGGTGAGTTAATACTCAGCAATATAATTTAATTATCATGCCAAAGCAGTCTCCTATGCTGCGCGTTATATATTTTTAATAAGGAAGTGAAGACTCCCAATCTTTAGGTAGAATCAATACCCATGCTTTTTTTTTTTCTACTCCACTCTCCTCCTTAAACAGCCATATTTAGACTGGTCATAGTCTCGCAGTCTCAAAATACCAAACAGCTGTTATCAAGTTTTAAAGACACAAATTTGAATTTTCAATTTCAATTTCAAAAAAATCAATTTGACATCTGATGGAAGTGAAGCAAATTTACATCAAGACAAGCTTTGTACTCATGCTCAAGGAGATCTTTGCAATGCAATAATTAAATGATCAAGGCTTAGCTGCTGGGATATTTGTGACTATCATTTGTATTTGATGACACTGCAATTAACTACAAGTGGGTTCTATTGCATTTCAGGTCTTCTTCAAGCAAGTCTTCACTGGTGAATATTGTGCTAGTGATACTATGTGATGTATAAATATTTTTATCAATTTAATTTTGAGGATATAAATTCCACAAATATTAATGAAAAGAATGGTATCGTTCTCCATGGAAGAAGTGAGTCAGTTACAAGGAAACTGAACAGAAAACATCAGTGATAACTTTTCTGTGGTGTTTAATAGGTTCTTTTGCACTTTGTGATTTATCTCAGAAAGTGTTCATGGTTTTTTCATCATAACATCTCTACCAGCCAATATTAAACTAAAGAACCAGACAGACCACTGCACACCACCAAAAATTTCAAGCTGAGAAAATTGGGTTGTGATGTTATGATTGTTAAAATCTCTGTTGGCACATCCTTGAGTATGTCTGTACTTAAGTTGAACTGTGCAACTAAATTTTCAGGAGAATTATAATTTATAAAAATTGGGAATGTAAATTTATCATGCCAAAGCAGTCTCCTATTCTGCATGTTATATATTTTTAATAAGGAAGTGAAGACTCCCAATCTTTAGGTAGAATTGATACCCATGCTTTTTTTTCATGAAGGGATACTATCAAATTTCAAAACTTATTTTTTTGAGATTTAAGGAAATTAGCAAACTTATTATGAATGGTATTGATCCATGAATAGAATTTTCTTACATGTATGGGCAAACACTTATTACCTTGTCAGGTGGTTCAGCATTTAACCCTTTTACTCCAAAGATCTCATTAGTAAATAAATGCTTCTTACTGTCTTCCATATAATTCTCATGATGTTAGTTCCAAGGATTTGGTATTGGATTCAACTAATAATCTCCTTGTTGATATTTTTCTTTATTTTTATTACTTGTGCGCTTGATATTGTATTGATATTGTAAGGAGAAATTCTGTTCTGGTCACTCATGGGAGTTAAGGGTTAATTAATAAGTGTAATTTTAAGATGGTGATATCTCAGTGTATACTAGTGAAGGAAGAGGGGGGGGGAGGTATTCATACAGGTGTGTCCAAGAAAATGTTCCTTCAAATATTCCTTTTATCAACTCTCAGATGCCAACACATTGTCAAATGTTAACTGGGATAATGAGAATTAAGAATCCTTTCACTTAAGTGTGTTACCTTTATAGACATGCATAATCCCTAATTCTCCTAACTGATATGCAGGTGGTTACTAGAAATGTGAAACAACTACAAGGGATAATTTACTTATTACATCTCTTTTGCTCTGTTTCTCAGACTGGTGATGACTCACTTGATAAAACTGCCTACACTATAAGAAACAAAATTCAAAAGGTATAGTTAATATGTGAATAAACTGATGTTGATCATTGATATCTGGTCTGTCATACAATATTATGAGAAATTATGAAGTAGTTATGATAGAAAGTGCTCTTGTTGGTCGATGAACGTTAATTTTGATGAGAGTATGTGAATGTGATTGTGAGAATACAATTGGTGTTTCTCAGAAATATTTTTTTTAAAAAAGCAATCGAATTTTTTTAGTGTTTTATGCCCTCTTGTAAACACTTTGGGCTGGTTATTTACATGATGTCTAACCCAAACCAGGGTTTTATGCTGAAGGGTTGATTTCTTGAAATAAATGTCCTTCCACTGTTAGCTCTTGGCCCTCTTGATACTGTTCACAAAAATAAATGTTCAGATATATTTAACAGCTACATTAAAGATTGTTTAGGATGGGGTTGTTAAACAACAGCTAAAGTTTGTTTAAATAATCAGACCTCAGGGTTGGAGAGAATTCCCAAAAGTTATGCAAACCCTTGACCGCCTCCATTTGCATACCTTTCTGGAATCCTTCTAACCCCTCTCATGTTTAGACTAGGCTATTCAAACACAGAGAATGTCTTCTATTGCTTGAGTGCAATGTGATTTACAGTATTGTACATGGACATTGAAGTTGTGATGATTTTTTCAAAGTTGTAAACAGTTAGGGGTAAACTGTAGAGTATATCACCCAGAATAATCATACCAAACTGGCAATGGTTTCTTCCTTTGCAGCTCTCAGGAGCATGTCAGAGTACAAATAACATTTCATCTTCAGCTGAAGAAGATGTGCAGCTTCATATTATTCAGGTAATAAGAACAGTGAAGTTGAGTCAACTTTTTCTTCCTAGAGTGATTACTTGTTACAATTTTGATCCACTGCATTAATGTTTGAATCTATCACCAAATTCTATGGACCAAGAAGGAAAGAACTTTATAGACATCAGTCATGAGAATTTGGTTTTGGATTGTCAAAAAGGTATAGTTATATCAGTATATAATAACTTTAATTATTAAATCACTTTAAACCTTGTGATAGCAAGTCAACTCTCCCAGTCTTTCAATTATTTCTCCCCCCTTCAAGTCTTAACAGTACTGAATAATCACTGAATGAAACATTGTGTTTGTTTTCCATCAACAGAATCCTGGTGAATCTACACTGTCATCTATTCCAAAAACAAAAAGGAAAAGAATTTAAAATGCTCAGAATAAATACTTTGAGACCATGTAGTTCCTTATCTAGACAACAGCAATCAAACCCACTGCAAATGCACACCAGTAATTATTTTAAACTACAAAAAAAAATAGAAAATGGAACAAATGAGATACATGGCCCAGGGTATGGGAAGAAAATAGAGGTCAACAAGCAAGGAAAGTTGGTTACATCTATTCTTTCAGGTAAAGTGTTTCTCTGTGACTCTCATTTAATAACACTTTAGGAGACTTGCATATTCCAAGATACTCTTTTAAGTTCTAGTTATGCATTTCAATAGCTGCTCTTAAATTATTGCATTCATAACACAGAAAGTTAGAGATGACAGGTGATGATACATAAATAAATGACAGGAGATTGAGTGTTTTGGGTGTGTTTTGTGTGTTTCAGATATCAGCAGTCATAAAATTGCCCAGTTACTTTGAAGGCTAGGTTGACTAATAGTATTAATTGATGCTTTTGAAACCAAGTGACCAGACAGTATCAAAACGTTACCTTAAACAGTGACTGAAATGCACAAAAAGGCAGTGTCCTCCATTACAACACAGTGTTTGACCAAGCTGATAAAACTGGTGACTACATATATCATGGTTTTACTGTGCATGTGTAACTGTTCCAACAAAGTAATTTGGTATTATATGCGAACTAAGTTTAAGATATATTAATTGGCTATCGTTAAGAATATCAAAGCTGACATTTTGAGCATTAACCCTTCATCATTTGCTCTGAAGGTGCCTAATTCTTGTTATCGACTCAGTTGTTAGTACCCAAATGATGAAACGGTGACTACATACCATTGTTTTACTGTGCATGTGTAACTCATCCAACCTTTGTCACTAGTCCTCACAATATCTAACCTTTTTACTCCTTAGATTTCAATATATTTTGTCAGCACTGACTGTCCTGTATTCTTCAGATTCAAGCTTTGAGAATTTGGTCTTGAATCAACCAGCATCTCACAACTGACCCTTTTTTCTCCACACTTCTTTGCTTTGGAATATTTGCTTTTCATTGAGGCAACCCACACTATTGGGTGCAGTAAAGGCCTCCGACTAAACCGAGTTAATGTTGCTAGCTCTCTAAAGCTTTTTGATTTGGGGAAGCTGTGTGGAAGGATGAGGAGAAATCTCTATAGTCCCACCCACTCCCCTCTCCTTCCTTTTGATCATTGCCCAAACCCTTGGTAAAAATTTCTTTCACTCTTAAATCTTCCACTTCTGAAAAAGTCAAAGATGGCAGTTTTAACTTTCACTGATAAAATACTAACCACTCACCTGCCAAAATTACACCTGTTCTGAAGGCTAACTACACACATCAATGGTGAACCTAAAAAGAAGGAACATGCCATACATTTTAAAGAATTTTTTTTAATAACCAAGTTTAATGCTGTCTTATTTCTTGTTGTACAGAATAATCATCTCTTCATTGTAGTAACTTCCTTTCAATTCCTCCTCAGATGTTAAGCTCAAGCACAGTGGAAGGCATGGAATCCTTATCATAGAAAGAATATTGAAAGTCACCTTTATGTGCTAATTTAAGATGGCTGTGTTGTTGATTAAGAGAGTTGATTATTTTTTTTTAATGAATATGCTGAGGATGAAGCACATAAAAGTCACTTTTAGTTTCATTTCTTTCATGTTAATGACCAGTCAACCTTAAAAATTGCAATGGCAGAGGATAAGATAAAGAGCAAGACTCATGAAGGTGAAAACAGTTTTCAATTTAGAGACACTTTCATCCCCAAAATCATTCTTTGCCAAAGACTAAATTATATATCGATATTAACCACAAAATTAATAAATAAGATCAGGAAGATACAATTAAAACAATCAGAATTTGATAATCATCAACCTTGAGCAATCTTTATTTTCTGTTCTTGGTTTTGCCTCTACACTGATAATTGAAAAAGTAATTAAACCTTACTGGTTGATTGTGATAAGATAATTCATGACAGGACGGAAAACGAGTGCACTGTAAGTACCTCCCGTTGTCCCATACAAAGCCTTAGAAAACTTTTCTAAGGCTTTGTATAGGACAACGGGAGATACTTACAGTGTACGCATTTTCCGTCCTGTCATGTACACAATGAAAAATTATATTTCATCCTAAGTTAATAGCTAGCTTCTATAGATACAAAAGTGCATTGGTATAATATTTGAAATTGAAATATTATTTTAATAATAATAAAAAGGCAACTTAAAAATTGGTTTGCAACCAATAATACTAAACACTAACAGTAATTCTATAAATGTTTGAGGAAATCATTATAAAAAGTTTCCTATAACCTTTTGGGAATCTAAGATAGACTTAAGAGTGAGTTGATCTCACTTTTTTTTTTACTTCGATTTTAAAATAGTACTAAGCAAAAAGCAGTTAAATGTTTCTTGAGAAATGTTTCAGATTTATTAAGGTATTACAATATAATTTCACTCAGCAAAAAAATTAATGGCATTGCGAGGCAAAGTAGCTGAGTGGTTAACCTGGTAACTCCCAGAAGTGATTAACATGTAACTTCTCCCTATGATATCCATACTTTTTCTAGCAAACAGTTAATGAGAATACCAAAACTTACCAGGAAGAAGTTTTAATCTTGATCTCATATCAAATTCTCCTAACCAAATTACAAGGAATTGTGTAGCAGCAACAGGAGAGAATTAACAGCCAGATCTTGGGAGTTACAGGATTAAGGCACTGGTCTGACTTGTAATCAGCTGGTTCCAGGTTCAAGCCCTCCACTCTGCTACCCACTGAGTTTTTTCTTGGTTGCCTTAGGTCAAATCATTGGCCATGGTACCTATTTTGGCCAACTGGTTTGCCTCTGGCCAGTTAAGATATTTAAAGTCTATGTTTATTTATAATGTTCATTTCCAAATTGTTTGTATTGGCCCTAGGCCCCAATAGGGGAAAGGTCAATTTGTGTTATTATTGGAGGTGTAAATTATACACTGGAAGTAATCCAGTGATATTTCCAGATAAAATGTAATACGGAAATTCCACAAGAAGAAGCCTGAAACAATTCAGGCTTTGACAGGGTTTGAACTCAAAGCTCTGTGAGTGTTCCTAGTTGAATGTTCTACCAACTGAGCCACAAAGCCACACACCAGGAGCAAGCCAAAAATCACTCCATTGTGACAATTATTCCCTGATCAAAACAAGATTTATTCCATTTGTTGCTCATACATTCCTGTATGGGAGCAAAGATCCTACAATAATTTCCTAGCTTATGACATGTGACTTCAAAGCTCATCTGTTTCACTGCCCAACTGATATATGGAGGTGCAGATTGGTACTCTGTCAAATCCTGTTTTTTTTTTGGCTTCTTCAACTCCCTAATTTCTAATTATGAAGGGTTGCCACAGATAGGGAGTTTCTAGAAATTTCTAGAAAGCTAATTAGTCATGTTATATGGATACTGGAGCATCTAATGCAATGTTCTGTTACTTTCTGGAACATTCCTCTAAGTGTTGTTTTACAATCTATAATGCTTAGAAAAAAATTTACTAATTTTGTAAGCCTCCAGAACATTCTAGAATGACTAATAAATGTACATAGTATGTCAGTCACACAAAATAATCTTTTTCATCTGTTAAGACTGTCGACTGTTTGGAGAAGCTAAAGAGGGCTACTGTGGCCTTCTATGGAAGGTTGCCTACAGTCATTCATACATACATACAAAAATACAGACATACATACATTGATTGCACTCTCTGAACAGGTCTTTTTAGCAGCAATAATGAAAAAAAAAAGCAAATTCTGAAGAATACAGAATCAAATGAGTTAAAAGTAATTGCTTTAAAAATCATGGTCAAAATGTAAGAAAAAAAAGTGCTACAATATTTCCCAATGTTAAATTAAAAACATTTCAAATACTGTTTTTGTTTCAGAAGAGTGCCAAGAAGTTTGTCAAGAGTCTCAAGAGATTTTGAGAAAACAGTGGTTACTGCGATTTTTTATATTGGTGACAACTGGGCCAATAGCCAGTAATGGGCTATTGTTGTTTTAATTTAACCTAATAACTAACTCTCTTAAAGAAATTAAGTAAGGCTTTTGGAATGAAGTGATCATGAAGTGATTTGTTGTGAAATAAAAGTGTGGAGGGCCTTAGCCCATAGTTAGTCTCCTCTACTAACTATGCTTAGCCTTAATGCCCAGGACATTGATCAAGTATATTTTAACTTACAATATCTGAGTAATCCCTTCAATCACAAGCACATAACCTTGGTTATTAGTCTTCTGTTTCACTCTATGTAGATTCTGTCTTAAAACCCCATAATGTTAAAGAAAACAATATAAAAGTATTCTAAGAAAAGAAAGTATTCAAACTACTTTTATGAAACTAACTAATGAACATAGATAAGAGGATTAGCAGCAATTAAAAGCCATGAAGGAAAATTCTTTATGCTATCCCTAAAAGGCCACACACATTCCCCACCCACCCACCCACCCATCAAAAGAGAAATCAGTGACAAAACTTAACTGTCTATTATCTGATATTTACAATAAATGCAACATATCCAGTGAATGAAATTAGTAAATTACTTCAGTAAAGCAAGAAATTGTAAAGAAATGAGTAAAACCCTAAGATAGGATTTGGTGAACATCATGATGATTACCCAGGGTTTGAGCTAGGATTTGACTATTTAGGGTCAATTTGTCCCTTCAGATTATTTTTGGGGGGACATTTTCCATTTCTGAGGGTCGCTTAAGCATAGGGAAAATTTCAAACTGAACTAAAATTTTAAACATTTAATGAAATAGCAACAAGTTATATTGTAAGGTGGCATGCTTCTTTTTATCTTTCTCTGTAAACTCTTAACTGTATGATTCTCTTACAACCAGCAGCTGATCATGGCCACTAAAATAATTAAGAAAGTGACTATTTGTAAAAGAACAAGACCAACAACTCTGTTGTGCCATTATCATTTTAACAATATCATATTTGTTCTTGCTTCTACATTTCATTGCAGATCCTTCTTAGTTAATTAACATCTTACATGTACATTTATAATAGCAGTATTTCACGATTTCAAAATTTTCCTGTTCTTTGTAGCCCACTCTTCAAGGGCTAATGAAAAATCAAAGTCCACAGAAGGTGGCCCCTCGATGTCTATGGTCATAAGTACATCTAACCTGTTGGCTTTTAGTCTGTTTCTCAATGCATTTTTAATCCTGTTTTGGGAACTGAAGCCTCTCTCACAACAATTTCGGGGGAAAAAGCCGCAATTTTGAACATTTTGTCAAAGTATCCAGAATTGGATGAAACACTACTAAAGTGGTTTTGGGAGAAGAAGAGTCAGGATAAGTCTAAAAGTCTTTTATTTTGAATCACAATTTTGTAGTTTAAAAAAAACAACGCTTTACTCAGCCGAGTTCTGTCAGATCGTGTTGCAATGTTTACACAAGCCGTGGGAATGACTGCTTCTGATTGGTCAGTTTCCGATGTTGTCAAAATGAGACAAAACAAACATCTAAATCTTGCTTCTCTTATCCTTCACAAAAATTGCTGTTAGCGTATTAATTCTGCGGCTAAAACCAAATTGTTTATTGAAAAATTGGGCCGTTTATGGTCGAATTTATGTTGAATTTCAACTCTTGCAATTTTTTTTTGGGCACAAATACTTCAGTAAAATTTGTCGCAAAAATCGCTCGCTTTTTTAGGGGACAAATTGACCCCTGAATCATTTTTGGACGGGACATTTTAAATTTTATTGCGGGATTGGCGCAATGGCGCGGCCTGGCTCAAACCCTGATTACCTGCTATATCATTATTATTATTACACCGTCATCAATGCATGACTTGAAACTCTGGAAGAATAGTGTAATTACAATAAAAAACCAAAACCTAACATAGTCTTAAAAGAATCTATATTAAAGCCAGGTACATTTTGGAAATTCTATTTCTAAAAGAAAATGGGAAATTGACTTCTTCTAAAGAACTAATTCAAGCCAAAAAAATTAGCGACCAATTTGGAACAACAAGAAAACATTACAAGCAGCAGTTTATAAAACGAATATTTCACTGTTTATAACAATAGCAATGGGAGGACGAAATCCATAACTATTGCTTGTAACAACAGCAATGCGTCTGTCATTATTCAGTGTAATCCCTCTTACTTGCATCTGCGTTTTACAATTTTGGATTTGTACACTACGAACAAACTCACCATCTTTGCTGTATATTTTAACCTCCAGGAACTTGCTCCCGCACTCCTTACCAGCGACGACGAAATGTTCACCTCCTGGGTGAAATGCAATGCATTTGTCATAAGAGTGATTTCTTTGCAGTTTAAACTTGTTCAGATGGTCGCCGTGTTCACTGAATATGTGAACAAAGTAATATCCTTTATCAGAGTAGAACTTCTTATCACTATCCAATACTAAAACACGGCCATCATAAGCAACAGTGATATCCTTCGTATACTTCAATATTTCTTCTCCAAAACTGCGAACAAACTTTCCATTACTGTCATATTCCTCCACTGCTCCCCAGAACCTCAGTGTCAGTACTTTCCCTTTATCACTGACTGTCAGTCCGCTATACCCATCGTATTCCTCCCCCCTCAGACGAAACTTGTGATGCAGGTTAGCGGTTTCAGTAAGTTTATAAACCCAGGAAGATAACTCTCGCCGACGCGTCTCCAGTCTGGTCAGCACAAATATATTGTCGTACATGTCTGTGGTTATATCTACAACAAAAGATTCTTTATCTATGTTATCGGTAGGGAGACTGATATGTTTCACAAACGTACCATTTCTGTCAAACACCTTCACACAACGATCTTTAAATTCCCCGACAATGAGTTCTCCGCTGGAGTTGGTAGCGATACCTTTCGGGACCTTCAGCTTGTGTTCATCCTCACCCTTCTGACCAAATGACCATGGTGTTACACAACAATGCTCCATGCCTTGTTGAAGAAGTACTTCGGTTACTCTTGCGTCATACAATGGATTGATTTTGTTGTCTCCAGTATCAACTGGAGGCCAGTTCCAAAAGTGTACGTCTCCACCGAATGTTCGCGTGACATCGTAGATGACATGATTCACGTGACAGACACTGGAGATGATTTCCCTTCTTTCCTCTTTATTGAACAAACCTCTCACTGCCTGAATGCCTTTCTTGAGCTGAACATAAAAGTTATTCTGTACTGCTGGCAGAGAGTTTAGTTCCTCAACACACACTCTGCATGATACCACTGCATCGGCGGGATTGTCTACTGTCTCTAATATGGTCGCCATTACTCGATACTTCATGGCCAGAATGCGGTCAGATGTTTTAAGGCCTTCGTTTTTAAAGGCCCTCGTCGCTTCTCTTCGAGCATCTTCAAATCTCTTCTTTGCAGTGGAAAGCTTTCTTATAGCAGATTCATCCAGGCCAGTAAGCTCTAATCTTCTGATTCCTTCAACAAGAGGAATAGCTTCATTGCAAGCTGCTTGTGCTGTTACCGTGCCACACTCGCCTCTGGCGTTTGCTATCTTAAACACTTCATACAACAACGCAATTCCTTCCCTTAAGAAACTGATACTCGCTTCTAAATCCTTCCTCGATAACGCGTCCAACTTTGACTTGATGTCTTCGATTTCATTGACGATCAGGGAGTGGAATTTTTGATCTGTTACATCGCCATCTTTCAGAATCTCTGCGACCTTATCTCTGCCTTTGCTGGCTAGCAAACCGATGGTGGATTTGAACACGGATATTACTATCGAGGACATAGCGGTTGAATAAAGTTGAGGGAAACCTCGGAAAATTTTTATGCGTTGTTAGAAATATATTGTGGTATTTCTGACGATTGAGTCTGCGAATAAGGCAGAAATAAATATTTTGTCGGCACGAGATACGACAAGGCCCGGGCCTTAGGCCCGAGCATCATGGGTAATGTGCAGTGGTATATAAAGGGGAGTATAGCACGTGGCGTCCATCTAGGCCTCAGAACCAACCGTCCACCTCTGACTGATGACAAATTTATTGGTCTTTTTCTGGTCTTTCCTTCTTGCTGTCGCCATGTCAATCGAGAAAGAAGACGTGTAAGCACTAATCAAGGCTAACAATGACAACCTTCTCGCTTCTTTCAAAGGCCTCTTGGAGCAGACGGTTTCCCAGATCAAACGGTCGAACGAAGAATCGGCGGAAAGCCAGATGAAGGAGATCAAGCGCCTCAAATTCAACGAGTCGCATAAATTTAAGAAAAAGGCTAACGAGGACCAATTCAAGTTTAACCAGAAGCTGAGCGAGACGCTTGACAGCGCCAAATCCGCCGCCGAAAATTTACAGCTCGAGAAAGTCAAAACCAGCTTAGAAGAAGGTGAGACACTAATTTCTGAGCGGCAGAAACACATTCTATTGGCAGACAAGTCAGATTACGGATGGGCTACGGTTGATGAATATAAAAAGCACAGTTTGGCAGTTGACTCGGATGATGAGAAGTGGATATTCAAGGCTGAATCGCGAGCTCGTACTTTTGTCAACTCACTGAAGAAGAAGAAGAAATCTTCGGCGCCGGCAGAGTCTACCGTGTCAAGCCAACCGCGGCCTATTCCCGCACTTCTGCCTGGTTTTTCACCTCGACCCAAACCCGGGACATGTTTTGCGTGTGGTAAACCTGGCCACTGGCGCGCATCCTGTCCAACAATGGCCCAGCAAAATACATCTACAAAGTGACTAGAGGACCGCCACAACTCAGGTGTAGTTCTTTCCTCTGTTAATATTGAAGTTAGTAGTTTGCCTTCGAAATCGGAATTAGGCAGTGCCATTGACTCGGATCCTAGTGTTGCCGCTTGCGCTGTTAATTTCCTGTTAGATTCCTTCAAAGATTCAGGCTGTCTTGCAGTAGATTTGTCTTATTCATCTGTAAGTGGAAGACTTAGAAAATTTGTGGATTTTTGGCGTACTTTGGAAGTTTCGCAATTCGTCCTGAATGTCATTATGCAGGGTTACAAAATTCCCTTCTTCCAACTTCCCACACCTTTTGCTAAGAGAAACAATGCTTCTGCTCGTGAGAATAGTGATTTTGTTTCGCAAGCTGTCAACGATTTACTTCGTTTGGACCTAATTGAAGAACTTGCTTGTAAGCCCAATATCATTAACCCGCTTTCGGTTTCTACCCGTAGTTCGGGAAAGCAAAGGCTCATTTTGGATCTTCGACATGTCAACCAGTTTTTATACAAGCAGAAGTTTAAATGCGAAGATCTGGGCGTAGCTACGCAGTTATTTGATCGTAATTATTACTTGTTTAAATTTGACCTTAAGTCTGGTTATCACCACATTGAAATTTTCCCGGACCACAGAAAATTTCTCGCTTTTGAGTGGGATTTTGGGAACCGGGTTTCAAGATATTTTCAGTTCTGTGTGCTCCCTTTCGGGCTCTCTTCAGCTCCGTATATTTTCACATCAATTTTGAAGCCATTACAGAAATCTTGGAGGAGCCAGGGCATCCCTATAGCTATTTTCCTTGACGACGGTTTAGGAGGGGGAACAGATTTTGTTTCTGCTAAAGTTAACAGTTTAGTCATCCATTCAGATTTGCTCAAGTCTGGATTTGTTCCTAATGAGGAAAAGTCCCTTTGGGAGCCTGTCCAAGTTATCACCTGGTTGGGTGTGGTTCTCGACACCATTGATGGGACTATAAAAGCAACCGATGAGCGCATTTTCAGGCTTTATGGTTGTTAAGGTTTTGAAAAGCAAGAATGACCAGCTCCGTAAAGGTGACGAAGTCGTTATCTCCCAATTGTCTAGTTCTGCATGCCCTGTTGAGTTGCTTAAGAGGTATTTAGCTATGTTTAAGATACCCCCTGACTCCAAAGATTTTATTTTCAAGCCCATTTCTAAAGGGAAGGGCTTTTGTAAGCTTGTTGCCCCTGATAAGCCAATTAGTTACTCTACCATTAGAGGGGCTTTTCGCCGGGACCTGCTAAGTCTCGGAGTTGAACCATCCAAGTTTGGTTTGCATTCCCTACGTTCTGGAGGAGCCACTATGGCTGCGAATAATGGAGTAAACGACAGGGTTTTCCAACGACATGGTCGTTGGAAATCGGTACAAGCTAAAGACACATACGTAGACGATAACCTTGAACAACGACTCGAAGTATCGCGTTTTCTTGGGCTCTGAGGGCGTTTTCATGTTCTTTTTAGTGGTATAAGATCACCTAACCTCGTGCGTCTTGCCCAATTCTTTGTCAGTCTATATGTGCCTCGGGTTGGTTCTCGGCAGGCTTCCCTAAATAAACTTATTTGGTGTACACTACTGTGTTTTTTGTTGTGTAGTGGAGACTAAATATGGTATTTCTGACGATTGAGTCTGCGAATAAGGCAGAAATAAATATATTGTCGGCACGAGATACGACAAGGCCCGGGCCTTAGGCCCGAGCATCATGGGTAATGATGCAGTGGTATATAAAGGGGAGTATAGCACGTGGCGTCCATCTAGGCCTCAGAACCAACCGTCCACCTCTGACTGATGACAAATTTATTTTAGTTTGAAACTTATTTTCTTTAACTGTGAAGCCTCGTAGGACGGGCTGCCAACTGCTCTGAGTGTGGGCCATGGTTCCTACCCAGATTTCCTGTCATATTTTTTCCCCAAAGGGGTTTTTTTTTTCTGGCAGGTTTTTTCTGACCTCCGTATAACCGTAGTAATGTCCTTGTAAGCGGTTGCCCACCTCTGTTAATCCCGACTTGGTGAAGTGTGCATGTTAGTAATGTATACCTATTTTGAATGTGTAAGGAATTGACTTTATATCAGGATTGTATATGGTATATCAGTTGCGAATGTATGTATGCACGCCTCGGGCTATATGTGCCTCGGGCCATATGTGCCTCGGGTTGGTTCTCGGCAGGCTTCCCTAAATAAACTTATTTGGTGTACACTACTGTGTTTTTTGTTGTGTAGTGGAGACTAAATGTGATCTTTCTTATTCTTGCGCTCTGATCAAATTTATTTTAGGGTGTGTTTATAGAAGATATCAGAGTAGGTCTTTACTTTTAGTAACTTAAAAATTAGATTCATTCGATAGGACTGGACTTTGTAATCTCTGGTTAGAATGAGCTTTAGCACCGTCGGTACTTCACGTTGTCACGTGCGATGCTTAGCAGCTATCCTGGAGTAGTGTTTATTACTGCGAGTAGTATACTGAAGTAGTGTTCATTACTGCGAAGATCCCCTCCATATTCACGTCTTTATCCGCAATTCGCGTATATGATTTTCACATATTCACATTCATTTATTCATCACTTCACGGGTTTGATTTGAAACCACCGTAATGAATAGCTCCCAGTTGGCTCCCGCGTTTATTGAGTTGGAAGAGCACTACACCAGTATCGCAGAGGTCGTAGGTTGAAATCCCGCACAACCCTGAATTTTTTTTCTGGCCTTATCTTCAGTACTGTTCAAATGGTAATAATTACTGAGAAGATCGCTTTCATATTCGCCTCTTAATCCGCATTCCACATATATGATTTTCATATATTCACACTCATCTATACTGGAGTTGGTTGGGACGGACAGAGGTACAGCAAACTAACTTGATACTGATCAACACTATTGCACTCAAGCACACAATGAGCGATAGTAACTTATTATTATTACAGCCATCTAGTCATCTTGAAAAAAATAACGATTTGTATGATAATAAGCAGTCGTATTCTTTATTCAAATATCTGAGCGATATGAGTGTTGAATGAAACAAACTACATATGTACCTTACTATAGTTGGGCGGGTTTGTAGACTGTTTTACCGCGGCCATCTTGCTCGTTTTTAGTCGGAATGCCTTCAATTTTTTTTGTGTAACATTTGTTTTGTCTTCTTCATTTTTGTTGCAGTAACGAGTCCATACGTCTGACGTTAGTCCCGTCCGTTCTAAATTTTCCTCCTTTCACCCTCAGGTTATACCTATTGAAATTCTTGCCAGCATGATTGACAGAAAAGGAATATGCCTCTGCTTGTGTCAAATGAAAAGGATATATGATTACTAAAACAGCTGTTGACCTTTTAAGTGTCTTTCTGCTGTTTCATCTCTTATGCTCTGTTCGAAACAAAACATATCTTAGTAAATTCATCGCTTGAAACTGATTCCCTTGCACTTGTAGAACCAAATGTTATATAGTGTCTTGTAAACTCATAATCGTTTATTCAGCTTTACAGTTTAGCTTTTAGAGTCTTAAAGCCCGGCGCACACTAGAGCTATCAGCTGAGCTGAGCGTCACTCGTGGCTGTTGGCGTAAGCTGTTTCCTCAAGTGTGCGGTGTCATGTTCTGCGATTTTTGTCACGCGTGCCATGAGCTTAGAATATTCAACATGTTGAATAATTTCGTGCACGAGTGAACATTGACTCACAGTGTGCGCGCGTTTTGAGCTATCAGTTCAGGAATCAATGCGAACGCGCATGCGTCCTTGCCATGTTTTATTGAAGTCAAGATGGCGGCAAACAACTCGATAGTTGCTGATGCAGTGCTGGAAGATAAATTAGCTGATTTATGGCCCGATTATCCTTGTCTTTACGACGTTCGGTGTCCAGAATTTAAGAATCGGCCATCTTGACTTCCATAAAACATGGCAATGGTCATCAAGGTCACCTTCAGCCTCAGTCCTAATCAAAAGCTTGGCAACTAAGTTACATAGCTGTAAAATGACCGATTGGAGGTTTTTCCGAGACCGTAGTTGTGACTAAGGGCTAACGCTCGAAACGTCAGCTTTGAAATTCTTTATTATAGCCAATTTACGTTATCAGTTCAGTTGATAATACCCATATTCAGAGATGCCAATCTCTGGAGATCTCAAATCTTGAGACTTTTTTCCGGACCAGTACCCCCCCCCCCCCCCCGACCGGATTTGCCAATGCGACCCACCCCGAAAAATTTTTTCTGATTCGGACTCTCTATCCCCTTCCCCCCCCCCCCCCACCGATCAACTTCGAGGGAAAAACGTGGATCTATCTATCAGGGACTTCAAACAAGAAACCGTAATACAAGCATAAGAAGCCAGATGATTTTGAAATTTTGGAACAAACGGAGACTAAATTGTAGTTTTTTGTGGGCAACTGTTCCAACCTTCCTTTTATCCGGGAGTTTTGGTCACCCGTGCGGTAGAGCGGGAGACTCCCGGACAATTCTGGAGAGTTGGCATATATGTAAATTACCCTTGTGAAACAGGTGACTACATACCATTGTTTTACTGTGCATATGTAACTCTTCCATTCGTTGTCTCTAGTCATCATAATATATAATCGTTTACCTCCAAGATTTCAGTATGTTTTGTCAGCACTTACTGTCTTGTTTTTCTTCGGATTCCAACTTTGAGAATTTGGTCTTCAATTAACCAGCATGCCACAACTGACCCTTTTTTCCTTAGACACTTCTTTGCTTTGGAATATTTGTTTTTAAATAAGACATCCCACACACTTGCCTGCAGTAAGGGCTTCTTACCAAGGCAAGGTATTGTTACAAGCTCTGCAAAGCTTGTTTGATTTGTGGAGGTGCTATGGAAAGACAACAAGAAATTTCTATTGCCCCACCCCCTCCCCTCTCCATCTTTTTGATTATTGCCCACCCCCTTGGTAAATATTTCCTTCTTTCCAGAGCCTTCCACTGCTGAAAAAGTCAGAGATGGTAGCTATAACTTTCACTAAGAAAATGCCTGTTAAAATCATGCCTGTTCTGCAGGCGAACTCCACACATAAATAGTGAACCAAGAAGAAGGAATATGCCATACATTTTTAAGAATTTTTTGTTAATAACCAACCTTAATGCTGTCTCACTTCTTGTTGTACAGAATCCACAAATCTCTTCATTGTAGTAATTTCCTTTCAACTCCTCCTCAGAAGTTAAGCTCAAGCACAGTGGAAGGCATGTAATCCTTATCATAGAAAGAATAATAATATAATTAAATAATAGAATAGAAGATCGCCTTAATTAGCTAATTTTTTTAAAATATGTCCCCTCCACATGATTTTAATATTAATTCCTAAAAATAAGTAAGTGAATAAAAAAGAATAGGAAGGCTGTGTTGTTGATTGCATGACCCCTAAGAGTGATTAGCATCTAATTCTCCTTACAATGTCACCCCCTAAATCACACATCAAGGTCATGAGAATAAAAGAAATGATCACCAACTTAAGAAGCTCTTGATTATTGAACAAATTCTCCTTGTCAGCACCTTAGAAATTGTATAGAGAATAGTTAGGAGAATATGCATACCAATATTAGGGTGTAAAGGGTTAAAGAAAGGTGGTAAAAGTTTTTTTCATGAATATGCTGAGGATGAAGAACATAAAAGTACACAAGATGTAGTCAAACCTGTATTAAGCAGTCACCCACCCTTAGGGAATGGCAGCATGTCAAAGCTTAATACTAGTTGATGAGCAAATGACTTGCCCAATGTTTGTGTGTAAACTGCAATGTTGAGGTCATTTTTTAACTCAGAGTACTTACATTGATTTGGGGAGATATATGTGGAATACATTGCACCTGAGAGATTTTTCTTATTTTTATTTAATTAGTGGTTGTGCTATAAGTGACTATTCAATGCAGGTGGAAGATAATACAAGCCTGCCTTTAAGATTCAGTTAGGGGTGACCACGAACACGGAACAGAAGTGAAAATTACAGTTGTTAAGAGAAAATATTTGGGACTTTGACAACCAATCACCTAATACAGGATGATCACTTAATATAGTACTACTTACATGTAAGACCGTTTTGACTGTACCTGTCACAAATGAACTTAATTGAGGCCTAACTTGACATCAGAAGTTCCAGGGGTCAATCCCTTTTGGGGGACTGTGGGGGATTGAGATTATTTCCCTTCTTTGCCCTTGTGACAAAACAATTAACAAGTTTTTATTTAAGAAAGAGATTCTTGATCATTAAAGTCACTAGTTTCCTTTTTTTTCAAGGTAATGACCAGTCAACCTTAAAGATTGCAGAGGATAAGATGAAGAGCAAGACTCATTAAGGTGAAGATCAGTTTTCAATTTGGAGAAAATTTCATCCCCAAAATCATTCTTAGCCAAAGACAAAATTATATATCAACATTAATCACAAAAGTAATTAATAAAATAAGGAAGATACAATTAAAACAATCAGAATTTCATAATCATCAATCTTGAGCAATCTTTATTTTCTGTTCTTGGTTTTGCTTTGACACTGATAGTTGAAAAAGCAACTAAACATCACTGGTTGATTGTGATAAAATAATTTTACACTCAATGAAATAATTATGTTTTATAATAGAAAGAGTTGATCTCGTTTTTTTTTAGTTTGATTTAAAAATAGCACTAAGGAAAAATAAATTCATTGTTTCACAAGATATGTCTCAGATTTATTACAGGTACTATGGTATGTAATTTCATTCTGCGAAAAAAAATCATGACATAGTGAGGCAGTGTAGCTGAGTGGTTAACCCTTAAACCCCCAGAAGTGACCAACATGTAACTTCTTCCTATGATATCCATGTTTTCTAGCAAACAGTTTATGAGAATACTCAAACTTATCTGAAAGTTTTTATCTTGATCTAACACCAAATTCTTGTAACTAATTTACAAGGAATTGTGTAGCAACAAGAGGAGAGAATTAACAATCAGATCTTGGGAATTAAAGGATTAATGTGCTGGTCTTGTAATCAGATGGTTCCAGGTTCAAGCCTTCCACCTTGCTACTCACTGAGTTTTTTCTTGGTTACGTTAAGGTCAAATAGTTGGCCGTGCTTCCTATTTTGGCCTACTGGTTTGCAGCTGGCCAGTTAAGAGATTTTTAGTGTTTATTCACATTGTTCATTTAAAATGTGTTTGTATTGGCCCTGAAAAGCCCAATTCCACAAGAAGAAGCCTGAAACAATTCAGGCTTTGACAGGGTTTGAACCCATGTCTCTGTAAGTGTTCATAGTTGAGTGTTCTACCATCTGAGCTACAAAGCCATGCACACACCAGGAGCAAGCCAAGAATCCCTCCATTAGTGGCAATCATCCCCAGACCAAAACGAGATGTATTCCATTTGTTGCTCATACATTCCTGTATGGGAGCAAAGACCCCACAATTACATTTTAGATTGTGACATATGACTTCATAGCTCATCTGTTTGAGTGCTCAACCAATATATGGACTCTGTCATAACATGATTTATTCACACTTCTCCAACTTTGAGGATCACTCCCTAATTTGTAATTATAGAGGGCAGCTACATATAGGGAGTTTCTGGGAATTTCTAGAAGCCAACTAGTTATGTCATATGGATACTGGAGCAATATATTATGCAATGCTCTGTAACTTTCTAAAACATTCTTCTAAGTGTTGTCTTACAATCTATAATGCTTAGGAAAATGTTAGTTATATTATAATATTAGCTTCCAAAACATTCTAAAAAAATGCACATAAGATGTCAGTCACTTAATATAATCTTTTCTGTCTCCAAAGACTTTCAACTGTTTGGAGAAGCTAAAGAAGGCTACTATGGTCTTCTATGAAAGTTGGCCTACAGTCATTCATATATACATACAAAAATACATACATACATTTATTGCACTCTCTGAACAGGTCTTTTCAGTAGCAATATTGAAAAATTAAATGCAAATTCTGAAGAATACAAAACCAAATGAATCACACATCATTACCTTGAAATTTGTGGTCAAAATTAAAGAGAATAAGATTGCTACTAACGGTATTTCCTTATATTATGTTAAAGCATTTCAAATACTGTTTTCGTTTTAGAAAAGTTTGTCTGGGAGTTTGTCAAGAGTTTCAAAAGAGATTTTGAGATAACAGTGTTTGACTGGAGTTTAAGCCAGTAATGGGCTGTTGTTGTTTTAATTTAACCTAATGATTAAGTCTCTTATGCAAGGCTTTTGGGATGAAGTGATCATAAAGTAATTTGTTGTGAGAAAAAAGTATAGAGGGCTTTAGCTTCAATGCCCAGGACATTGATCAAGTGTTTTTTCACTTACAATATCTAAGTAGTCCCTTCAATCACAAGCACAGCACCTTTGTTAAGGAAAACAATACTGTAAAAATAATATAAAAGTATTATATGAAAAGAAAGTATTCAAACTACTTTTATGAAACTAACTTATGAACCTGGCTAGAGGAATAGCAGCAAATAAATGTCATGAAGGAAAATTGTGATGTTATCCCTAAAAGGCCATACACATTCCCCACCCTCCCGCCTCCCCTATCAAAAGAGAAATTAGCAACAAAATTTAACTGTATACTATTTGATATTTACAATAAATACAAATTGATCTGGTGAACGAAATTGGTAAATTACTTCAGTAAAGCAAGAAAATGTTAAGAAAATGTAAAGAAATTAGTCAAACCCTTAGATAGGATTTGGTGAT
This sequence comes from Pocillopora damicornis, assembly GCF_964200805.1. Lineage (NCBI taxonomy): Eukaryota > Metazoa > Cnidaria > Anthozoa > Scleractinia > Pocilloporidae > Pocillopora > Pocillopora damicornis. Next base: position 15,787,664 of record NC_142678.1, read on the forward strand.
TACCAGCTATAAATTATTACACCGTTATTATTGAATGACTAGAAAACTCTTGAACAACAGTGCAATTCCAATAAAAAACAGAAACCTTACATAATCTTTAAAGAATCTACCAGTAGATTAAAGCCAGGTACATTTTGTAAATTTAATCTCAAAAAGGAAGTGGGAAACTGACTTCTTGAAAATTACAGTACCGCTCAGGGTACTGAGCAGGGTAGTCAGACGCGTATATACGATTTTTTGGTGCGGACGGTCGAAAAAAATGCGCGACTCGTGTGCCTTTGTTATTCAGTAACACAAGTTTCCTTTGTTTTACATTGTTGGGTGAAACAAAGAACTTTTAGGTTTGAAAAAGCGGTGAGAAGACAACAAAAAATTTACCTAATGAAAAAAGCTACCATGTTACACACGCATGTCCCGTCGCTTCGCGAATTTATTGAATAACGAGCAGTAGCAGTAGATTTGCTTAATATGAGTTGCTGATGAATCAGCTGGGAAGGAAAATGTCACTTACTCAAGGCATCGAAACGCATGTTTCATTGAGTGAGTAACGAAACAAATACTCACTAATATGCTTCAAAATTTATTCATTGCAATCAGCGCTCCCTAGGATGTTTACGTCGCGGAATGTAAACAATTTGGTGTCTGCATCGTACGTGATGATTTCCTCGAAACTTCGAACCTACCTCGATCACCTTCGATGAGGATCAGAAGCAAAATAAGGTAAATTTCCGCACAGCCCTAAACTTCATTATGCATGCACATCTTTGGTGCTACACTGAATGATAAAGCTCCATATATGGATGCAAAATGAAGTACGGCGCTGTGCGAAAATTTTGCCGGAAAATATCCTGTTTAAGATTGTGAATGATGTTCACTTTTACTCATTGCAATCGGCGCCCGCTTCAGTGTTTACGCACTGGAATGTAAACAGTTTCATTTCGCTCGTGATGATTTGTTTGATTGCGGAGCGCATAATGTTACAACGATGAAAGGTCAAATTTAAGTAAATCGCAATGTCAAAGACGAAAATGCACCTAAAAAAACCGAAAACGCTTCCACAGACTACCGTTCAGTATCTTAATATGCAAGTGTCTGTCAATAACGTCTAAATATTTCAGAACAGACTCTAAAATCTGTCATCAACCCATGGTATTGATGTTTTACCTAATTGTACGCGCCGGCGAGTCTTAAACAAACTTGAACTATGTGTATCCTGCTGTAAATTTTTCCGTTCCCATTTTTCGAGCAATTTGGTGAACATCGATCAATGATTTGACAAATGTCGAAACAAAAAGCAAATCCGGTTTCTCTTAAAAATTTGCATACGAGTCAGAGCAAGAAGTAGTCGTGACAGGTAAGCATACTGTAACACAACACCATTAAAATAAGCGATTAGAGCTTATTAGTTTTTGGATTAAATGGCGATATGAATGAACCAGTTTTCGAGAACAGCATGTTCACCGATGACAAAAGCTCTGAAATGAAAATTCGGACGTGGGTTTGCATTCAGAACGCGACAACTTGTTACAAACGGGTGCCTTAGCTGATTTTACCGAATTACGATATACTGAGACTAAATTTATTTTGAACAAATTCCCAAGCCAAAAAAAATTAGCGAACAATTTGGAACAAGAAACAGCAGTTTATAAAACGACTACTTTACCATTTTTTAAATTTGTTGTAACAGCAGCAATGCGTCCATCATTGTTCATTGCAATCCCTCTTACTTCAAAGAACTCGTCACAATTTTGGATTTGTACACTACGAACAAACTCACCATCTTTGCTCAATATTTTAACCTCCAGGAGGTTTCTGTTTAAGTCTATACCAGCGACGACGACATGTTCACCTGCTGGTTGAAATGTGATGCTCGTGTACTTAAAGAAACTTCTTTTCAGTTTAAACTTGTTCAGATAGTCGCCGTGTTCACTGAATATGTGAACAACCAAATCTGCTTTGAGAGTATCGCTACGGGAGGGATCATCATTGTCCAATACTAAAATACGGCCATCGTTAGCAACAGTGATATCCACCGCATACCTCAATATTTCTTCTCCAAAACTGCGAACAAATTCTCCATTACTGTCATATTCCTCCACTGCCGTCCCGTCCCCCAGGGTCATTAGGGACCTTAAGATAGGACGACGGGACGAGCTAGGACGGCTACCGGAAGTAAATTTACACAACCGGGCGTGCGCACGAGAACTCCTGCCTCGCGTGTTTGCCGTCGTGGTCTCGTCGAGGACGCCATTTAGGGAGTTTTGCCGTCGTGTCGAGAACGTGAGTAGGGACCTTAAGATACCAGGACGGGGAGCTACGACGGGGACGGCACTGTAAGAGTAAGACTGGGACGAGTCCCGTCGTTGCCGCCATATATATATGAAATTGGAATCGAGTGCATCGTTTTACAAGTCAAAAGAAGATGAAAATACTAGGGACCTTAAGATAGGACGACTGGACGAGCTAGGACGGCTACCGGAAGTAAATTTACACAACCGGGCGTGCGCACGAGAACTCCTGCCTCGCGTGTTTGCCGTCGTGGTCTCGTCGAGGACGCCATAGAGTCCTAAAGTGTGACGTCACGTTGCCATGACAGCATTTTTTTCTGGTCTAAACAGTTTAAACTCATACTTCAAACATGGCGTCTTTATCGATATGCTCACTCGTTTCTTTCTTTTCTGGAGAGCGGAAATCGCTTGATCGCGGAGAAAACCACTTCAAATCCGACCATGTCCAAAGCTTTATTTATTCCAGGGGAGTCATCAAAGGTGAAGTCCAAGCAAGCATGAAAAATAAGGACTACAAAGTCACAGTAAGTTGCCAATTTGGGATCACAACACGTATGTTCAATTCGAAGAACTCCCAACCCCGATTTCACCTCCAATTTAATGTTTATATTGCGGAATATATATTGCAACTTACGTGTCTGTTTCGAATTATCTTTTTATCAGATTTATCTCGATGAAAACCTTGAAATAAAAAACACAGAATGCGAGTGTCCTCGCGGCGAGTTCAAGTGCAGTCACGCGGCAGCCATATTTATTTATGGCATCCATAACCTTAGCAGGACGGACCTGCAATGCCAATGGAAACGAAAGCGAAAGGCAGAAAGCGTACAGTCTGCAAGCCAGATGTTTCCAGCGCCACCGAAGAAGAAGGATTACAGCCCTTTGGCGCGCGATCCTAGCCGAGAAGATCGGATGTGGCTGTACAGCGAACTAAAGCGCTATGGCAAATTTACAGGGACCTGCTGGATCTTGAGTCCCGAACCACAACCTGCTACCCCTCTCCCGATCAAGACGATTGAGGATATCATTTACTCAGAAGGTTTCCTTATGGCATCTACGAAGGAAAAACAATTAGAGTACTTGATTGAGAATGCCAAAGTAGAGGAGAGAACCATAAATGTTGTGAGCACCCTCACGGCTGGCCAGCGAAACAGCCCTGCATGGCACCAAGCTCGTAGAGGCCGCCTGACTGCCAGTAATTTTGGCTCCGTCCTCCAGGCAAAAAGAGTTACACCGTCTCTTATCAAGCGACTACTTGGGGAATACAACTTGAGTGGAGTTAAAGCAATTGCATGGGGACAGGACAATGAGACTGAGGCCCTGAAATCCTTCACCAACATCACAAACTTTACACCTGTACAGACCGGCCTTTGGCTACACGAGTCGGGAGTTCTGGGTGCTTCCCCTGATGGACTTGTGGGAGACGACTCGGTGATTGAGTGTAAGTGCCCCTACACACATCGAAATGCGACAATCAAGGAAGCTTGTGGGCACAAAGACTTTTACTTGGAGGAGAAGGAAGGGAATTATACGCTGTCTACCACACATGTTTACTGGCATCAGTGTCAAGGCCAGATGTTCCTGACAAAGCGCAAATTCTGCTACTTTGTTGTATGGACCACAAAGGATAGTGTAGTTATCAAGATTGAACGAGATGAATCTTGGGAGCACAATATTACTATCTTGAGTGATTTTTACTTTCATCAACTATTCCCAAAGATTACCGAGGGAGAACTTTGAAAAGTGGTGCACAGATGCTGGACATAATCGGAGGGGGGGGGAGTGGGAGCTAATGTAAATAGGCAGTAGCTAATGTTAAAAGGTATTTTTTTAAATTTCATACATTAATTTCTTAATATAACATTACATATTCTACACTCAGATAGAGACACAAGATAAAGAACCCACATTTTTCCATTTAGCATAGTAACTTAATAATAAATTACATTCTTCCTGAAAGCAAGCTTAAACAATTTTTTTTTTGCAACCAATGGCTACTGGTAGCTGGTAACACTTATCCTGGTTACTCAACAGGGCCCAGGTACATAAAACTTATGCCACACTTAAGTAGGCTTGCATAGCAATGCAAAGGGAAGGGGTGAGAGCCAAAACAAAATCCATGCAGCACAGGTTATTTTTTCTGACTACCTCTCACCATCCCTTAAGCTAATTGAAGTGTGGCTTTAGTTTTATACACCTGGACTCAGGCTCCCAGCTTCACAGACACAAAAGTAAAACCTTTAAGCCAGCACGACTTTCACACTTGGAACTACTGGACGAAAGAATTCCATACTGGTCACATGCCCCTGACCTGGATTTAGTTGAAATGACAATTTAAGAATGTCACTGGTTTTCATTATAATCTATTTTCACAGAACACATAGTAGTTTGTATTAATGAACATAAAGGAGATGAATATCAGAAAAATGTAAAACTGACCACATCATATTTTTGACCAAAGCTATGTCAATACCATTTGATCTGTTACAGTAGGGCTTCTAGTAATACAAAAATAATATTAAAAACTCATTGTACTATAATTTAGTTGAAAAAAAGTTCTATTCAGTCAAATTCAAAGTCTTTGCAGCCATCCTTGATCAATGGATACTGCAAATTAACAAGAGCTGAGCACAGTTGGCATAGCTTGTCAGCATGGCACCTCAAAAATGCTGGGATGAAGCCAAGGATGCGAAAACTCTTAAGTCTTGCATTTGCATGCTCTACGTGGATGCGACATCGAGCTATTGATTTTGTCGCCCTTGCCTCACTCTCTGTAAACTTTTCATTGTTGAGAAATGGTGGTATGTTCACTGAAACACCTCTTGGAACTACATCGCTGATGAGAAAACCTTTGTCTGCCAGAACAAGATCACCAGCACTCAAATGTTTACAAAACCCAGACTCTTTAACCATGACCTTGTCACTGACTGAGCCAGGGAAAAGATCACTAACATAGGTTATAACTCCATTTGGGGCAACCCCTATAATGACTTTGAAAGAGTTCATTCCCCTGTAGCTGGAATATGTAGCATTCTGCTGGGACATGAGCTTAGGTGCAGCAATTTCAATGTCTGTACAATCAATCACAATGCGGCAACTGCTGTACTCAGTGAAAGAAGATGGCAAACACATCTTGTTCTTTTCTCTAGATGGCACAGTTGTCATGATGTCTTTGAACAGGAGAGAATGCAGAACATGGACAAAAGTTAGTACTATGTTAGCAACAGTTGCAACACTGCATGAAAACAACTGGGCTAAATGTAGATTGGTATAATTTTGTTTCAGTTTCATCAGAGTGATAAATATCTGGTCCTCAAGTGTGATCGCCTCAACCTTCCATCCAGCATAATAGTTTATTTCACCCTTGAATCTTGAAACATATCCCACAACAATATCAAAAACATCCT